>NW_027496769.1:0-54895 GCF_021521415.1 Bidens hawaiensis
CAGAAACCCGATTTTCTGAATGTATTGTGTTCTGTATTTGTCTTATAGATCTTATCTTAACAAATACATAATTGGTATGTGTCTAACTCGTTATTGGGTATGACCCGACTTGGATCAAACACGGCTAGCCACATTAACCTAATTATGTGTCTCGGGCATACGGTATTCCAACAGTCTTTGGGCGGAGTATGCCACGGGGTTGTATGTGGATAGTCAGAGGTTTCACTTGTGGGCTCAGCATAATTACATCGCTAATATATGATTATTATAATGATTTTTCACTGTTATTTAAATTAGTGAAACTCACCAACTATTCGTAGTTGACTCGTTTTCTTTACATGATTTCTAGGTACTCCCAAACTGGAACAATTGCTACATGCTTGATGATGCGTGCTTTTTGTGGAAGCTTAATGATCTTTTTGTATTAATTATGTTAATGTACTGTTGGTAAAACTTATGTGTTAACGCCTAGACGGTAACTAAACCCGGAACAATGTAATATGGTGTGAATTAATGTAGTGGTGTTTTCTTTATAAGCAATGCTGTTGATATCAGACGTGTCTGTTGCATCCCGTTTACGTTTCCGCTGCGGTTACGGGGTGTTACACTTACTCGGAAATCACCAAAAAGCATACCTTGCTCGGATATCCACTTAAGAAGATTATTTGAAGTAAACCGTGCCCGGAAGGCAAAATCTCGTACTCGGCTAAGTAAAAGCTTACTCGAATGTCCAAGGTGTACCCGGGTTCAATACTTAGCAGTTTCTGAGGAGGTTGAGAAGAATCCAATCTTCAATATTCTTCATTTAGATCAAATCTCCTCATTTGGGTCAAACTCTTGACCCAACAACTTATTGTTTATCAATCAAAACCCCGTGAATTGTTCACATTTTGTTACATTTGCGAGACGATCCGGCTTAGTAGGTTATATTTTGTATTTTTTTATTTGTGTTTGTTATTTGTTATGAAGATTTTAGTATTTTGTTTAGTAGTTCAAACAAAAAGGGTCTAAGATCCATTGATCAATGTATGGTGTAAAGAGAAAAGAAAAAAAGAGAGAAAAGTTAGTGGTATATAGAGTTATTTAATTAATTTTGTTTGTTAATTTAGTTTTGTATGTAATAAGCCAGATCAGATCGCCTGCGTTACTTTCAATATTTCCCTTTTGTACCCTAACACTTGGCCCCATTACATGGTAAATCCTCTTGATTTGCACGAGTGGCTATGCATTCATTAGGTGGAGGTTCGATAGTCACACAAGCTTATTATAGTGGATTGGAAAGTTCATTGTGGGGGGGAGGGGGGTGTTGTGTGAAAGAAAAACAGGAAACGTGTTAGGTTTGGTTGAATTTCTATATTTGGAAAATTCATGGGGGGGTGACTAGCACATCATGCTAGTTTTGAAAAAAGTTATTGAGTGGAAAGTTTATGGGGGTGTGTTGTGTGAAAGAAAAACATGAAACGTGTTAGGTTTGGATGAATTTCTATGTTTGAGGAATATGAATGTGTTATTAGTGTGAATATGAAACACATGAGAATAGGTTATGACTTGGGACCTAAATCGAGATGCGTTTTGTTGAATGAGTTAATGTTTTAAAATAAATGAGTTAGTTGCTTGAGGGCAAGCAACGGGTAAGTGTGGGAATGTGACGCGTGGTCCGTTGGACAACCCTTAAATGATTAAAGACCATTAATAAGCATACATTTTATCGGTTTATATTGTGGAATTGGATGACTACGATAGAATGTTATTTCAGGTACAAGTGAAGTAAAAGAAGTGGAATTAACGCGTGGGAACGAAGCTAGCCGAAAGGGGGAGGTCGGACAACGGAAGATGGAAAAAGAACAAGAAAAAAAAAGTCAAGAAAAGCCTCCACTGTATCTTGCGGTGTGCACGTAAGCTACATTGGACCCTGAAGACAAAATGCTGCCGGAAGGCAGATCCTTTCTACCGTGGGATTTGAGGAAGCCACCGTAAGCTACGGTGGCCACTGTAGCTTACGGTGGGGTCCGACAAAAGTTTTTGTAATTGAACATATAAGGTCGTTTTTGGACGGCTTTTCATTATCTTATCATTATATTTCAATCAAGGTCGACCTAGGGGCGATTTTCAGGTGCCATAGTTCAATTGTGAGTTATGTAACCATTGGATACTTGTTTTCGATTCGTATGCACACTATAATAGAAGGGATGATGAACCAAATCATGCTTGGCTTTTTTTCCTTTGTGTTTTCCCTCGCATTGTAAGGTTTTGTTTTGAATGTTGATTGAATGTTTTTGCAATTTCTATGATAATAGTTTGATCTTATTGATTTCGTTATTGTGGTGTTTATGTATTGATTTATAAATTGTTAGTTTGTTGAGTTCATGTTCTAAATTAATCGGGTGGGATTCAGGGTTGGATAAACTAATTGGTTTCTGAGGATTACCTTGTGTTTTGTAATCCAAGCACTTAGTCTTCAATTATCACAGCCATTTGCATAATCACGAGCTATGTATTTGTATTTCATCTCAGATTCAATGTTGTAAAAGTAGGTTTACAAGGCCGAGTACTCGCTACAAGGTCTAACGCGAGGGAGTTTCTTAAACTCCGCCTAGTTTTTAAGAATTGATCAAAGGTGGTGAAGATCATCAAGAATCGTATTTAATTGGTCAACTTGAGCCGATTTTGACTTAAAAATAAAACATAATTCATATCTCCATAATACTAAGAAAAGAATCTCACTTTTTTTAACTAATGATTAGCAAATTTTAGAATAATTTAGTATCTAAATATGTATTTATCTTATTTATATTTATATTCACTTATTTTGTTATTAGTAAACTTATAATATTTGACATATATATAATATTCAAAAGTTAATTTTCTTTATTTTTATCATTTTCGAGTACTCTCCGAGTACTCCCCGAGTACTCCAAGTACACCCAACTCCCTAGTCGGCTGCCTAAGGTCCGCCTAGAGACTTTTGCAACCTTGCTCAGATTACACGTTTACATTAACATACGTAGAAACCTTAAACCGTGGGAAGACATATTTTCTCGTCTTGATTTAAAATTCGTTAAATTGGTTTTAGTTCTCTATTGTTAATAAAATCAACCAATCAAATCTTTGAATTTATTTTCCGTAAATAGTTTTTAATATAGTTATTTTGCAAGACTACTTGGTAACACATTTTCCACAAACTCTCTATGTTCAATATCCACTTACTACTATCTAATTAGTGTAATTGGTTATATTTGAGTGAGTCTATGACCTCACGTCAAGAAACTCTGAAGGGATGATACTTCATACAATCTCACATGACAATGAATTGAAATCTCTGCATTTGGAGGATCTTATCGACATAAAGAGATGGAACCTACCTTGTGACCATCCCTTTTACTCTGAAATTTTCATGTTCCAACAAAAGGTAGTAAAAGTAGCATGTCCCATAATCAATCAACTGAGAAACTAAAGAAAATGGGGAACAACAAGAACTGTTTAAACTTCTCATGATGGTTGGTTTGGTTTAGTAGTCTTTATTTCAATTTGATATGTAATGCCCTTAAGGCAGAATTTTGAATATGTAATTTTTCTTTTAAGTAATGTAATTTACTACTTTTAAGAATTTAATGTGTATTTTGAACAAGTGTATGTAATCTAGAGGTGTTTTGGTACATCTGAGTTTGTTCCAATCTAGCTTGAGATTGTTGGGACCAAAAATGATCAAGGAAGATTGGAATCTTCTTAACCTCCTCAAGAAATATGCTAAGTATGGTATACGAGCAAACTAGGCACTTCGAGCAAGCCTGATACTTATTCAAGCAAGGTTATCTTCTGGAATCCTTGTAAGTGTATAGTTCGAGCAAACTACACTTCATCAAGCAAGGTTGTTCTTCAGTCGAGTAAGGTTCGTTTCAGAACAAACACTGCTGGGGCGTAACTGATTGCTCACAACTTTTCAAAGGTTACCATCATGCATTAATAAAATTTTCAATATCTATTAAATTATTTCCAAATAACAATCATCCATACAAAATCCAAATAAACAAAGTACATATATCAATTAATAACAATATGTCTCATTAAATTTTCTTCTAGCATAAATTCTTAAGTGATCTTGTACTTCACATCAAACGATAACCTGTATATGCGTTGAAAATAGAATGGTTTTATCAACACAAGGTTGAGTGAGAAACACATCAGTTTAAATGTTCATGTAGAAAATAAGTATTTACAACAAGTCATATGAGTATAAAAAATTAACCAAATTAATGAGCAAGTATAACTGAGATGTCGAGAAGCACAAAGTTATAACGACTGGCTTATGATCATACTAGACTGAGATTTTGTTGGACCTCTCCGAATACGAAAGCATATAAGCATATAAACAAGTAAAGTATAAGTTGTTAACACATAAGACAAAGTTGCAATTTTGTGTATAAGTATATATAAGAAATATATTTACGCATATGTCCCCAAAACATGGAAAACAAGTAAAATATGGAGAATGTGGTAATCTCCTTGAAGATGAGCGAAGATGTTTTAAGATAATGAGAATGAGGAAAAGAATCACACACGAACATTAAAGCCTATGAGAAAACGAGAGTAACGGATACGCTTAAGTAAAGATTTAAGATTGATTACAACAACTCGATAATCATTAAGAAGTAATTATTATAATAACATAATATTACATAAGGATTTACTATATAAAATGATTATTTTGATTTATGAAAACATAACTTAAATATTAATTGTAGTTTTATAAAATTGGTTTACTTGATTTATATATTTATTAAAACATTAGTTTTTAAAATAAAATATAAAAGTAAAATGCATCTTTAAAAATATTATTAGTTTGCATATTTATAAGTAAAGTTTACTTGTTATATATATTAAATAATAAATATTACTTTTCGTGTTATTATATATACGCATATATACATATATGCATAACTAATTACACATATACAAGAGATACGAGAAACACAAGTATTAGAGGGTCGGTTTTTAATAAAACAGTTATTTAATAATTATTATTATTCGTATGTTTAATAAAAATGATCTTAACATGCATTTACCAAAAATAAAGTGAAAAACGGGTGCAGGGAAGGTCGAACCCGCGACCTCCGCTCCTAAACTCTTGTGTTTTAACCAGCAGACCATAAGGTGACGTGCAAACTTAAAACCAGTTCATTTAAAAATATACAAGAAGGTTCTGACCCAAATGGCCAAGAACCCTAGAAACTGAAACTGATCCCATCGATTATAATTAATCAAAACATGTATAGGGCTTTAGATCTATGTGAAAACGCGATCAAAACCGTGTAATCAATTACCTTAATATACGAATGGAAGTGGACGAACTAATCACAACAATGGCCGGCGGCTAAAGGTAATAGAACGAGTTATGAATGATCAAACTAATTCAATTAAATAAGGGCAAAAGGTCGGCCACTAAGTAAGAAAGGTATCTGCACATTAAATTGAGATATTATAAATGATTTCGAGATCAATGGTTAATTAGAACCATCGGTTTGATTAAAAAAGGAAGAACATATCAATAATTGATACAATTAACTCGTTTAGGGTGTCGATTAAGCCACGTTAGAGATAGGTAAAAGATTCGCATATCAAAACTTTGATTAGAAAAGGATCTGTTAGCTTAATTTGGTGATTAATTGAGTCGGGTAAAAGAAAACTATTATGAGTAAGGTTTGGTAAACAGGTATCTTGATTGATGATATGGGTTAGAAAGATAAAGATATTTACATTTTAAGTCCCTGGTGTTTGGGGATGGGTACAAGAATAGGTTAAAGTTTATATTTCGGGTTAAAAGTGTCAAAACCATAATAATATAATTATATATAATATAAATTTAATAATAATAAATTAAAAATTAATCAATTTAAACTCAATAGTCGAAATGAAAATAACCCGAACGTCGAACCTAGTCGGGTAATTAATAAATTCGAAAATCCGAGTTGTTACACCTTGAATTCTTCCCACATCGAATGGTACAATGTTTATCTTCCCTTGATCATGATGAGGGTGTTCCACCACTCTAACGCTTCTCCTTTGAACATTTGTGCCGTATATTGGATCTTTTCTTGTTTGGCATACTTGCTAATGATCACGATTGATTCCATCTCTTCCAGCCACCTTAGTGTCGCAACGGCGCCCTTGTCGCCATAGAATTCTTAGGGCCAAAGTTTTTAAAATCCTTAAACGAACAACTTTCGATCTTGAGTTTCTTGAATTTTCGATTGAATTCACCCCCAACATTCATACATTCATATATTTGAATTACAATTACACAACAATCCTGTTTTTTATTTTTGTCGTGTATCAAACACCTACCAACCACATAATAAAACACATCGACAAACACATCCGGTGTGTTTCTGCAACAACAAACACCAGCACTAAGAATCAGTCACAATAAAAAAATAAAAACTTAGAAACTGGAGGTTACCAAATTACCAAATGAATACAGAAAGTAAGACATGAACACACCTTGATTATTCATCAATATTGACATCGCATTACTCGGGAACTTTGTTAGGACATGAAATGTCATGTATATGTCCCCAGTTCTATCAGGATGGTTCGATATGAAAATAACGATCGTGAAACCAAGTTAACGGACTGAAAATGTCAAAAGAAACTGATTCGATCGAATCAGTGACTGATTCGATCGAACCAGGACTCATTCGATCGAATGAGATACTCATTCGATCGAATCAGTATTCGATATATAAACGAAACTTAGGAAATTTCACGAAAGAGCACACATTACACACAGTCACGAACCAGCAGCTGCCGAAAAACCTCTCTGCCAATCTTCGTCGTGTCGGTCTTTTCCTCCGTCCCTAGGTGTCAAACCGTCTTAGGAATCGTAACCGCGCGTTGTTGATCACCACCGAATCGCCGTGTTAGAGGATTCCGCACTCTAACACGTTGCCCCGTGAATCGTTGGGAAACCGTGTCCCGCACCGGTCCGACAAAGTGGCATCAGAGCCTTTGGTTCTTGATTCACGTTAGATTTGTGGTGAAATTCGTGTTTTTCTCGTGAAAATCGTAATTTTTTGCCGGAAAATTCCGAATTTTTGGTGTTTTTGATCTTGGTGTTCGTCGTGTTCTTGTCAAAAACTGTTAAAATTGTCATATTTTGGTGTTTTGATCTTAGAATTGTGTGTTAAAAGTTCGAGTTTCGTCAAGAACGTTCTTCGCGTTCTTCGTGTTCTTCGTATTTTTGGTGGTTTTGATCCGTTTTTTGGTTGGTCTTAAGTTGTTTTTGTGTTAAAAGTCATATTTCGATCTTAAGTTGCCCCTTGATCTTTCAAAATTCGTGTTTTTGATTCAAAATTCGAAAATCCGTCAAAATCTTCTAATTTTGGAATTTCCAGATTTTCCGATCGAACCAGTCTATTTTTGGAACTCATTCGATCGAATAGCCTTCCTATTCGATCGAACAAGTTTGAACTTTGACCGAATCAGTTTTTCCCGCCGAGAATTACTCCTAGTTCATTCGATCGAACCAGATTTGTTCATTCGATCGAATTAGTCACCATTCGATTGAATAAGTCTTTTATTCGATCCGTCGATTCGATCTTTGTCTTATTCGACTGTCAGAACCCGTTCGATTGAACCAGAAACTCTTTCGATCGAACTTCTCAACCCATTCGATCGAACCAGATTCACATTCGATCGAATAACTTTCGGAAGATCAGATCTGTATTTCAGAGAGACATTCGATCGAACCAGAACACATTCGATCGAATAGGTCACTCATCCGATCGAATCAAACTCATTCGATCAACAGTTAAACGTCAAAGCAAAGAAACAAAGATGGCTACAAGTTCGAGTACCAACAAGAGGATTCAATCGATTCTCGAAAGTGATTCTGAATCGGGAAGCTATAACAAGCCACCAAAGCTAATGACTTTAAACGAATTTACAACCTGGAAGACAAGATTTCAAATTCATATAACAGGTGTAAATCCTGGACTTTGGGAAGCTGTCCAGACAAGTTGGGTGCATCCAACGAATGATGATGGTGAGTCGTTGAGCTACTTTAGGCTATCTGAAGAACAAAAGATAGCCTTCGATGCTGAGAAGAAAGCCTTCTCCTTACTATCACAAGCACTCTCCACTGATCTTTTTCATCAGTTTAACCAGTTTACTACAGCGTCAACTCTTTGGAACGCACTGGTTGACCGATGTGAAGGATCTGATTCCCTTAGAGAAATTCACGCACGGGAGCTCAAGCGTGAATTTGATCTGTTTAGTCCAGAGTCGGGAGAAGATATTGAGTCGTTACTGTCGAGATTTTACCATCTAATGTCAGAACTCAAGTCCTATAACGTCAAAACTACAGGGACTGAGAAAGTTAGATGTCTTGCACAAGGACTTCCACCTAGCTGGAGCACCTTCCTGACAGTAATGAGAAGAAGTCATCAGCTGGAGACGATTCTCCTGTCTGATTTTATTAAAGAAATCAGACACGAAGAGGCTGAACTAAGAGCCTCTTCCAGAAAACCGAGATCAACTTCTGACAAATCACTTTACATGTCAAAACCTCCTTTGTCAGATTCAACTGATCATGCTCCGATGAAGACTGCTTTTGTCTCCTCAACGTCAAATCAATCAAAGGGGACTGAAACGAGATCTTCCGTCCCACTATCAACTTCTGGAAACTCAAGTACTAACTCCGGACCCAAGTCAACGGAGAAAGCAACGTTGAATACTGAAGGCTTGGGAACAGTAACAGTGGAGGTTGCCAAAGAACACATGGCAACTCTAGGCACGATAATTGAGTCCTACAGTTTAATGGTGGCGGGTAAGCTAGGAAATAGTCATCTGGACAGCGATGACTATGAACAGCTTGACGAAGATGATATGGAACGCATAGACATTATGTGGGCTCTTGGCAGTGCGTTCCGAAGGGCCAGAAAGTGGACGAAGAAAACAGGTCAGGCCCTCTCAATAAACAACAAATCCAAGTTCGGCTTTGATAAAAACAAAGTAAAATGCTACAACTGTGGCGAACTTGGTCACTTTGCCAAGGAGTGCTCGAAGCCAAGAAGGGAAGGTCACCAATATCCCTTCCGAACCACTTCATCATCATCCACTCCTGCTGCAGCAGCTGCAACTGTCAACCTTGAGAGACAACTGGTCCCTCAAAATCAAACCGCAGCAAACAACGTCGACATCAACAACGAAACTGCTCTTGCAGTTCAAGGGGATGAAGGCGAGACATGGAACTTGAGCATCAACATGGCTGATGTCACAGTAGTAGATGAAAACTCTGAAACAGAGTCTGTTGTTTCCTCGACCAATGAAGAATATACTGTCGATGAACCAGCTGCTGAAGTCCATGAAGGAGAACCTGAGGTTGAAGTGGTATCTTTGGAGATTAAGGAGGATCACGAAAAAGAGTCAAATGTTCCTCAAACATCTCCATGTTCGACAATTCCCGCAGAGGCTGCTAAAGTTGAAGAAGTCAACGAAGTAGAGTCTAAAGCAACTTCTGCATCGTTTCTGGAAAAAGCTGGGAATCTTTGCTTTGCATTCATGGCAGAGACATCAGATGCCAAGGTAAGTTCTAACCCATCAACTCCCAAACCAGAAAATGTTAAATGTTTAAAATGTGAATTGTATGAACAAGAAATTCAATCTCTAAAAGAGAGAATTGAAGATCTTGAGGCTTACAAACAAGCAGCCTCAAGATCTTTAATGGAACTGACTGACGCGCTTGCACAGAATAAGGCTTGGAAGCAGAAAGAGTCTGTTTTTAAAGAAAAGATTGATAGCCTTAAGCGTCAGAACAAGGAACTTGAAATATGTGTTCTGAATCAACAAGACTCTATCAATTTTCACATAAATAAGAATAATGTTTTGAAAAAAGAATTGGAAAACTTGAAAGCTGATTTTGAATCATTGAATTTCAAATTAAAAAGTTACTCAAATTCATCTTATTTATTAGAACACATCATTCCCGAGTTCCGAGGCAAAAAGGAAAGAGGCGTGGGATATAACAATGTCCCACCCCCGATCCTGAATCAATTTTCAAGCACACCAGGAGCTGTGCCGGATGATGAATCAAATGATTATATACCCGAGGACACAAACCAAATTTCTAAGTCTAAGGGTAAAGAAGTCATTGACCCGGCTTCTAAGTCTAAGGGTAAAGAAGTCATTGACCCGGCTCCTGAGTCCAAACAAAATGTTGATGCCACAGACTTAGGTTCCACAACTAAATCGGGCCCACCACCATCTAAGTCAAAGGCAACAACAACAAGAAGTTCTCAGAAGAAAAAGTTTAATCCTAAATCTGAGAAAGTCTATGTGGAACATAGTACCCAGTTTGTAAAGGAGGGTAACGTTAATGAAAAACATAATTTCCCAAAACACCCTCCTAGACAAACTCCACCCCAAAATGTCAAATCCAGGGGGTACTATGATAACAGACAAAACCAGAGTTATTTCTCTCCACCAAGTCAAAGGGGGAGAAACTACTGTTTTTCGTGTGGAGAGGTAGGGCATATAGCAAGATTTTGCTATAAGTACACGGATCCTAAGCAGTACATATCGACTCCGGATCCGAGGTATGTCAAGTCACCTCCTAGGAGGCGACCGACCATTGACATTCAAGGTCAAGAACGGTTTCACACACCGAGGTCGGTTTCTCCTCGGAAACCTCAGCCAACCTCACCACACCAATCCCCAAACCCCTCAGATCCAAGTGTTTCCACTTCGACAAGTGAAACTCAGTCTTCAACCAGCTATCTCAAACATGCTGAGAAGAAGACTGACTTTTGGAAACCTAAGAAAACTAACACTGTTGATAACAACGTCAAATCTGAAAACAGTGTTAATGAGGGTAAATGGATTGAATTGTTCATTCGTGATGAAGATGGAAAACCCAAGACCTTAAGGGCTTGGGTTTCCAATGATATTTAAACCTTTTGTTTTTGTGTGCAGGTTGCTCTATATGATCCAAGATTCAACATGTGGATCATAGACTCAGGAGCTTCCAGGCACATGACTGGAAACATGAATCTCCTTTCAAGTGTCAGACAAATAAAAGGAGGTGCAGTTTCCTTTGCAGGAAATCAAGGAGGTTATATCACGGCCCAAGGAATGGTGTCTAATGGGCGAATTTCGTTTGAGAAAGTAAATTTCATCAAAGAGTTGGAGAACAACCTGTTGTCGATAAGTCAAATCTGCGACAAAGGTTTCAAAGTTATGTTTGACGACCGAGATTGCCACATCTTGCCTAAGGATTTCAACTTTCCTGAAGACAAGGTTTTAATGTCAGCTGCACGCCAGAGTGATCTTTACATTCTGGATATGGCTAAGGCAGGGTCAACGTCTCCAACGGCGACATGTTTCGTGTCCAAGGCATCCGAACGTGATACTGTCTTATGGCATAGACGGATGGGACACATAAATGTCAGGAACATGAACAAGCTTGTGCACCGCAGACTAGTTGAGGGAGTTAATCTGAGAAGTTTTCGTCTCCCTGATTCATGTGTGAAGTGCAAAGCCGGAAAGCAAATAAAAAGGTCCCACAAGTCTAAGAGTTTCCACTCAATTGATATTCCGTTGGAACTCCTTCATATGGATCTTTTTGGCCCAATAAGCGTCAAAAGTATCTCTGGGCACTCATACTGTCTAGTGGTTACTGATGAATATTCTAGATTCTCTTGGGTGTTTTTCTTGAAAGTAAAATCAGAAACGTTTGGGTGTATACAACTGCTGGTTACAACTATTGAGTCTCAATACAATCTGAAGGTTCGAAGAATGCGGTCAGATAACGGTACAGAATTTAAAAATGCGAATGTTGAAAATTTCTGCAAAGAAAAAGGGATCGTTCAGGAGTTCAGTGCCCCATATGTTCCACAAATGAACGGGGTTGCTGAAAGGAAAAATCGTACGTTAATCGAGACAGCAAGAACAATGTTAGCCGACTCAGTGTTACCTGTTACGTTTTGGAGTGAGGCAATTGCCAACGCCTGTTTCACATTAAATCGGGTAGGCATCGTCAAGCGCCACGGCAAGACAAGTTTCGAGCTTCTTCAACGACGAAGGCCTAACTTAGAGCACCTGGAACCATTCGGGGCTCTTTGCACGTTACTTAAAAGGCAAGTCGATAATAAGTTCGAGGAGAAGATCATCAACGGCTATTTTCTGGGTTACAGCATACCTCTCAAAAGGGTCTTCAACAGAACAACAAAATTAGTTGAAGAATGGTACCATGTCGATGTTCAACGCTACACAGAACCAGCCAAGGGGACAGGAGAAGACTGGTTGTTTGATTATGACAAACTGTTCAAGTCATTCAATCTGTATGAGATTGCTATTCAAATGATGTATGAGGCGCAAAATGCACCTCCTGATGAATCTTTGCAATCTTCAACTCATCCTGGTCCGTCATCATCTTCCTCCACAGAGTCTAGCGATCAAGTTCAAGAATCTTCCGAATCTGAATCTGAAGATGAATCTCCAGCAGATGATGTACAATCGGCACCAACTCAGGTTACGTCACAACCTTCATCGTCAAATCAAGAAGTGCCGAATGCAGATCAGCCTCTAACGTCTACTTCAGAGGCACCACAATCCGCTCCAGTTCCTGAGCCGAACTTAACTAACTTGGAACAAAATGTTGTCGTTTCTGACAATCCGGTTGTTAGGACTGAACGTGATCATCCACAAGACAACATTATAGGGGACTTTCAACAGGGTGTCAAAACTCGGCGACAGCTGAATTTTGGTCTCTACACAGAAATGATGGAGTCAGGATCAGTTGCTCTTAATGCCCATGAATGCTTCTTAGCACAAGAAGAACCACACAGCACCACCGATGCGCTGAAAGATTCCAACTGGGTCTCAGCCATGCAAGAGGAATTATTGCAGTTTAAAAGACTTGGTGTGTGGAAGCTGGTGGATCTCCCCAAAGGACAGAAGAAAATTGGCACTAAGTGGGTACTAAAATGTAAACGTGACGATCGTGGAGTGATTGTTCGCAACAAAGCCCGCCTGGTGGTCCAAGGGTTTAGGCAAATCGAAGGCCTAGACTACAATGAGGTATATGCTCCGGTTGCTCGTTTGGAGGCAATCCGGATGTTCTTGGCGTATGCATCTTTCAAGAAATTCAAAGTATATCAAATGGACGTCAAGAGTGCCTTTTTGTACGGTCACATCGAAGAGACCGTATATGTGGCACAACCTCCAGGTTTTGAAGACCCATATCACAAGGACAAAGCCTATCTGCTCAACAAGGCTTTGTACGGTCTTCACCAAGCCCCGAGAGCTTGGTATAAAGAACTATCCAAACACCTTCTGAACAACGGGTTTAGAAGGGGAACCATTGACTGCACACTATTCTCAAAAGAAAAAGAAGGAGATCTAATTATGGTACAAGTGTACGTGGACGACATCATCTTCGGGTCCACGAATAAAACACTTTGTAAGGAGTTCGAACAAGTGATGAAAGAAAAATTTGAAATGAGCTCCATGGGTGAGATGAAGTTCTTCTTAGGACTTCAAGTTGATCAAAAAGATTCCGGTATCTTCATTCACCAGACAAAATACGTCAATGACATCTTGAAACGGTTTGAGATGTTGAGTTCTTCTTCACAGGGAACTCCTTTAGAGGTTAATCACGGGATTAATCCTGACGAGAAGGGTGAATTGATCAATCCAACTCACTATAGAGGGATCATCGGATCTCTAATGTACCTGACTGCTTCTCGGCCAGACATAATGTTTGCTACGTGTCTCTGTGCACGTTACCAGTCAAAGCCGAAGGTCTCCCATCTGATTGCAGTCAAAAGAATTTTGCGTTATCTGAAGGGTACTCCAGATTGGGGTCTTTGGTATCCTCATGATGATAACTTTGATCTACATGCGTATAGTGATTCGGACTATGGTGGTTGTAAACTCGATTACAAATCAACAACAGCAGGATGTCAGTTCTTTGGAAGTCGTTTAGTAACGTGGCAATGCAAAAAGCAGACGTCAGTCTCCACTTCAACAGCTGAGGCGGAATATGTTGCGGCTGCCAGTTGCTGTTCTCAAGTTATTTGGATTCAGCAACAAATGCGTGACTACGGTATTGAATGTTCTACTACTCCCATATATATTGATAATTCTGCTGCAATTTCAATTACCAAAAATCCGGTCCATTTTAGCAAAACGAAGCACATCGAAATTCGATATCACTTCCTTCGTGATTGCTACGAAAAGAAGTTAATCGATGTGATAAAAATCCCCACTCAGGAACAACGCGCTGATCTCTTCACTAAAGCATTTGATAAACCACGGTTTTTATATTTACTAGAGATCAACGGCGTTAAACGTATATCAGATGATGTTCCTGAAGATATCATTTAAATTGTTTTCATTTTTTCTTTTCTTAAAAATTTGAAAAAGTCCAAAAAGATTTTGTTTTTTATAAATTCTAGGGGGAGAAAGGTTTCAAGAAAAACCAAAAACAATATAAAATACAAAAACCCTAAAACATTAAAAAATTTCAAAATTTTGAGAAGTTGATCTTGTTACAAGAAAGGTGATAGTACACAGACGCTATCATACTGAGACATCAAAAAGATTTGTTATGTCTGTACAGCTTATTTTCATTTTTCAAATATTAAATTTTTATACATCACTATCGCTTAAAATTATGTCGGTTACCTCAGTTTGATGGACACATTTTCGGATGTGTGTTGGTCCTTACTTCTACTAGTAGATTATGAGGATAGCCATTAACCAGATGACTGAAAGTGATCGGGGCGGGTTTTGATGGGTCTTTATTCTTTCGCTGAAAAATAGTCGGTTATACTTAGTTAGAAGGACACATACTCGTATGTGGTCGGTCCAGTTGATCCATTGGATCTTCAGGATAGCCGTTTACCTGAAGACTTTGACTTGATCGGGGCGAAATAATTTAAACGTTATATGTTTTAAAAGACATTCATATATATTCAGAAAATGAGAAATTGATCCAACCTTGGAAAATGATAGATACACTGATTCTGTGTGCTTAACTAGTGAAGTTATTAGGCTTAAAAGGCTTTAGAACGGTCATTGTGTGTCATGGTAGCTTTTTATGGTGCGTAAAAGTAGATGTGATACAAACTAAATCTACTCGATTTTACGTGGAAACTCCTTAAGAGTTTTGTATGTCTTCATATATATCTTTCCGAATGATAGGCAGAAAAGCGATTACCCAGTCATACACGAGCCCATAAGTGTTCTGATTCCCGTAAAGATAGTGTGTGAAGAAACTGCAGTGATCCAGATTCGGGACTTGCAATTGTTTACTACTCTGAAGTCTATGTTAAAAAAAAAAAAAAAAAAAAAAAAAAAAAAAAAAAAAAACATTACATTATGAGTGATTGAAACATTCTAGAGTTAACAATGTCAAGACTTCTCAATCATGGAGTAAGAAAGAAAGAAAACGGGAAGCAGATGAAGACACTTACAACTTTAATCAGACACTATGGGTCAAGGTCAATTCGGGGTGACTTGGGGAAAGCCAAATACGCTTTGAGAATAGATAGGAGGCATCATAATCTCTGAGTTGATACCCACTTAAATTTTGAGACATAATTGAACCTAACTCGTATCACAGAAACGATGAAAACCATTTTAAGTTATTTACATGCTCACAACCTGTTTCTTTATGTCATAATACAGCTAAACACGGATCTGTGTGACAGTCACGTAATTAGTATGATTCCTGTTCGGATCTTTCTCACAAAAAGAATATTCATTATGTCTTGTTTAACTTCGTTTATTCGTAAAAAAAAAAAAAAAAAAAAAAAAAAAAAAAAAAAAAAAAAAATCTCAGTAGACAGTCATATACGTCTGTATGATTTCTTATTATAGATCCTTCTCAACCAAAAATAATGTGTTTTAAAATTTTGTACAGTTGTTTATTTCAGTTTGAATATTATAAAAAAAAAAAAAAAAAAAAAAAAAAAGATTTTTAATTCTGAATTAATCTTTTTATTTTTATTTATTTTATTCTGCTTTAATGTTGATGAGAAATCATCGTGACAGGTAGTCTGATCCCTGTCCCTCCCTGTAAATATTTTGATAAAAACCAAAAAGATTTTATTTCTATTTATTTTTTTTTTTCTTTCTCATTTTATCTATTTCTGTTTGTTTGAGAATCGATGAGAAATCATCGTGACAGGTAGTCTGATCCCTGTCTGTTCCTACTAAATGTTTATCCAGTGTGTAGGAATGAAAGAAAACTTCATGCAGGTTGCTAAATGTTCATCTGTGCAACAGGCTGTGCATGAAAGAAAGAATGAAGTGACAAGAAAACCCAAAGATGTTTGAGCCTGATATTTTTCCATTTGTTACTAATGTATTATGATCTATATGTTCTGTAGGAACGAAGCTCTCAGGATTGGAAAATGTCTACGAAAACTAACCAAGTGTCAAAAGTTTATGTTTTCGTGCAGGTTCAAAGGCATCACGATCGATGGACGGGAAATAAGAAATTTAAAAATTTATTTTTCAAATGTTTTCCCTCATTCGATCGAATAGGTTGCTATTCGAACGAATAACTCGATCGAATGAACAGATTCGATCGAATCAGTGGTTGAGGAATGTAAACAGTTGCGAAGAGACTCATTCGATCGAATAGAATCTCATTCGATCGAATGGTCCAAACGAACAAGTCCGTTCGATCGAATAAGTCCAAAAATAGTATAAATATTCAAACTCATTCGATCGATCAGTTTTATTCGAAATATTTTACGGATTTTTGCTCTCAAATTGATTTTCCTCAAACCCTCTTTTTGATCCGATCATATTATTCGATTTTTCACGTAGATCACGAAAATGTAAGTTTTACATGTTTTTAACCGTGTTTTGATCGAGTTCTTGATCGTTTAAGTTTTCCGGGTTCGGGTGTTCTTCATTTCTGGATTTTGCTTGAATGAGTCGAATCAGTTGATTCGATCGAACGAGTCTCTTGTTCGATCGAATGTGACTTATTCGATCACTAGTTCGATCGAATCAGAAGTCAATGGGAAATTCTATCTCATTCGATTGTCTGTAATCGAACCAGATCTCATTCGATCGAATGAATAGCTCATCCGATCGAATGTGTTGCTCGTTCGATCGAACCAGTCCAGAAAATTTGAAAAGTTTAAACGCATTCAGTCGTTTCGATATCTGTTTGTTCTAACACGTTTATGGTTACAGATTTAAATGGCTGAAGTTGCAGAAGTGGTTGTCCCGTACAAAACGTCCATCAAGCACAACATCGTGGCTTTTCTAGACGAAAAGTCGAGCCACGGGAAAGACTTTGCAACGGTGATAAAGTTTCTGAAGAGGTCGAGGATCTCTGGACCCATCTCTAGGATTATTGAGCCTATCATGTCTATCCAACAAGAGTTTTGGAGGAATGCCACGCACGACAAAACAGTCGTGCCGTCGGTTATTCGCTCCACCGTTAGAGGGCAAGCCATCGTTATATCTGCCCAGGTCATTAGAGAAGTCTGCGGATTTGAAGATGATGAATCAGACCCGATCTCCCTACATCCTGCTGCAACTAGAGGATGTTTCGCACGTATGAAGTATGACGGCGATCTCAATGCCGGTCTGCTTCATAAAGCCAACCTGTGCCCCCAATTCAAATATTTGGCACACGTGGTGATGCACTGCTTGGGCCCTCAACGAACTAGCTTTGACAAGCTGAGGGAAAGCATGCAGTTCACCGTAGCTGCTCTGGTGATGAACCGACCATACAACTTCTCTCAGATGACTTTTGGTCATATGGTCGAGAACATCACGTTGAAGCAAGGGAAAAGTGAGAAGTTTCTACAGTACCCACGGTTCGTGCAAATGATTGTCGATACTCAAGCACCGGGATTACTGAAAGAAAACGAAGGTGATGTGGTGAAACTGGACCACATGAAGAATGAGACTCTCAACCGTCTAAAATCTTACAAAGAACGTCCAACCAGGCCACCACTCAAAAGATGCTTCGGGCATTTGGTGAATCCGTCTTACAGAGCCCCTCCGAAAAGGAAATGGAGAAATGCTGACAGTGACTCAGACGTCGAGAATCTACCATATCAGGAATCCAGTGACGACTCTGACACTGAGGAGGTGGCGGTCCCTGAAGACACGAGGACCGAAGCTGAGAAGGAAGTTGACTCATACTTCCTAAATGTTGAAGATTTGGAAGCTGGTAAGGAAGTCAGAGCCGTGGAAAATCCGGCCGATATAGATGCAGGAGAAGAAAGGCCTGCAAAGAGGCAGAAGAAGAAGGTTACTCGGAAGTATCGGAGCTTATTTTCCGATCAACCGCGTCCCTCAATGTTACCATCTGTCGGGACTTCTGCTGCCCCTCCTGCTCAACCAGCACAGCCACCAACACCGCAGTCAGCACCACAACCTACTCCTCAACCTCAACCTGAAATGTCTATACCTCAAAAGGTTGCATCTGAAATTGCTGATCTTCACAAGGCTATGATGAAGATGTTATTGTTCAAGACAGAGCAAGAAGAACAGAATCGACTCAGAGATGAGCAGATTGCTAAACTTCAAGCTGAGAACGAAATGCTCAGGCTTGAAAACAGTCAGCTAAATGCTACTGTCGCTGAACAAGGATCTTCGATCAACGAGCTGAAAGAGTCAAATCTAAGCCTTGAAGCAAAGATCACCGAGCTGAAAGGAGATGTTCTTCGTCTGGAAGGTCCAAGCAATGTCGATGTGGACACAGACGAACTGGACTCTTCTGATGATGGAGGTGAAGGTATTTGAGAGTATTTTGAGTGAATGTAGTGAGGACTTAAATGTTAAATCTTTTTAATTAATGATTTGTGTGTAAATTTAGTTTCATATGTAATGGTATTGTATTTCATGTTTATGATATTACATATGTTTATTTAAAATTTGTGTTACATTGTGGTTTTTAATCAAACAGGTGATGCTGATCCGTTTAATGTCCAACCGCTGCAATCAAAAACAGCAGCTGAATATTTCACGTTTTTACTGGACAATCCAGATGAGCAGCAAAACTTCGCAAGTGGAGACTTGGAAGAAGGTGAAATTTCACACAATTTCACAGAAGAAGAACTGGAACAAATGTTTGAGCTATACAATGAAGAAACAGGCAAGTATCTGGCTTTGCCTTCAACAGAACAAACATCTTCTTCGGCTGCTACACCTGACTCAACATCATCTACGGCCGCTGATCCCTCTCAATTTGATGAAGTTGAAATGGAAGACTTGACACAGGAAGAATATCCAGAATACTACACGTCTCAAACTGACAATCTTCCTAACTCTGCAAGTTTCTTCCAAAATGTAACTGAGGAGGAAATACAGAAGAAGGCTGACGAAAGGTCAAACACAATGAAACAGCCTTCTGAAGCAGATCAAGCCGAATTCGTTGAGAAAACAGAAGAATGCAAGAAAGCTTTCAACGCTATTCTTGAGAAGATAAGGTCCAGACGACAAGCAAAGCCGACCATTCCTCACACAACGTCTTATAAGATGAAGGGTCGTAGAACTTCAGGAGAGATTATTGCTTGGGCGTGTCTGAAGGATCTTAATTGCATTGCTATCAAGAGAGAAAAAGGGGTTGAGTACTTCCAACGTATCACTGACTTGAAGACTCTTCCTACTTATGATCTAAACCGTCTGAACTATCTTGATATGCTTTATGCCGGTTCATCTCCATTTGCCACGTACTATCAGAGTGTATTGCGAAAGGAATACAACTCAAAATGGAAGATGATCACTCCACAGAGGCCAAAGAGATATACAAGTAAAAAGGAGATCGATCCGATCACCAACAGGCCAAAGGTTATCTTGAAGTACATGCCACCACTCACGATGAAGAAGATTCCTCTAAGAAAGATGAAGCAGGACTTCTACAAAGCATTCAGGCATTGGTACTATGATGGAAGACTGCATGAAGCAGTTATCGTGCTCAACGACAATGGAAATTGGAGCACAATTCGCATATTTGATCCTATGTGGCTCACAAACTTGTCACGGGAGGATGTCTATACGCTATACAAGACAGAGATTCTTTATGCCCCCGAAGACAGAGAGCAAGCATTAACGTATAGAAATGTCATTAGGATTTGCTTTGCCTATGACATACATGCAGGATCAAACTGGAAAGAGCAACAGAAGAAGTATGCACAAGAAACTGAAGCTTAATTGTCATGTTTATTTTGTTTCTTGTTGTAATTCAAGGTTTAATCTTCTGATTGTAATTGTTCTTGAGTTGAATGTAATTTGTTTTGGAACATTGGGATAGATTGTGCTTAAATGTTTATCTAAAATTCCAATTGACAGCTTCTCAGGATATGCGGAACCTATGGTAAGTCTGACTGACTGAACCATTTGATCTTGAGAGAACTTCATGAAGAAAGGAGTCCGTGGATGCAACGTGCGCACCACTAGCTTTGAGAAAATAGAGAGTGAGATAACTCCAAGGGGGAGTTACGATCGAGCAAGAGAACTCGATTGATTATAAGTAAATAGAACTGGATCCAAGGGGGAGTTTGTTAGGACATGAAATGTCATGTATATGTCCCCAGTTCTATCAGGATGGTTCGATATGAAAATAACGATCGTGAAACCAAGTTAACGGACTGAAAATGTCAAAAGAAACTGATTCGATCGAATCAGTGACTGATTCGATCGAACCAGGACTCATTCGATCGAATGAGATACTCATTCGATCGAATCAGTATTCGATATATAAACGAAACTTAGGAAATTTCACGAAAGAGCACACATTACACACAGTCACGAACCAGCAGCTGCCGAAAAACCTCTCTGCCAATCTTCGTCGTGTCGGTCTTTTCCTCCGTCCCTAGGTGTCAAACCGTCTTAGGAATCGTAACCGCGCGTTGTTGATCACCACCGAATCGCCGTGTTAGAGGATTCCGCACTCTAACACATTGCCCCGTGAATCGTTGGGAAACCGTGTCCCGCACCGGTCCGACAAACTTCATCGTCTCCATTATTGTTCAACTACAAAAACCGATTGAAGTTAAATAAAACACACGCCGGAAAATTACAGGAATAACACTTCGACGGTAACTAACCTAAAACACTATAATGCTTACCATGTTGAAGAATTTGTGTGTTTTTTGAAGTTTCACAAACGATTCTGTAGAAGATTTAAAAAGTATCTAGATGATTGCATAAAAGTGGTAGTTTCTATAAATTATCAGTTGACTATATGTTTTTTAAATAATTACATGAACTATTTTACCCATTCCCCCATATTATTAGTGCATTAAATTAAAGCACACCTTTAATTATCTCAACTTTCCATCCCAACCATTGGATAGACAAATCCAACGCTCCAGATATCTTCCTACACTTTTTAGACACAGTGAGCTTTTTAGGATAACCTCACCCTATATATATATATATATATATATATATATATATATATATATATATATATATATATATATATAATAAAAAGACAAAATTTCATGAGAAGTGTAGGAAACAATAGAGAATCTTGGATGGATTATAACACACAAGGATATGATTGTCCATAGTTCTTTTTATTATTTTTGGAATTAAAATCAGTAAGTTAAGACATGTCTTAAATTTTGGTAGCTTCCATATTACTAGTTTATTATTAATTATATTTTAAAAACCTTCCAAGCATCATCATCTTTATCTACGGTCATCTTCCTCCATGGAACATTTTGCAAAATTAAATGGACTTATATAGAACCAAAAGAAAAGAAAAGAAATTATAACAATAATAACTATAAAATAATAATTTGGTTGTCTATTTGCGTCACGTCTATATTTCTAATGCACACATGAAACAATAAATAACAACTTGTTTTTGGGATAAAAATGTTGTTACTTTATTGTTTTCTATCATCAAGTCATAAAAGGAAAACAAAATTAGTGATTCTTTATTGTGTTTTAGTTTATAATCACTTGTAGTTTCTGTAATTTATTGTGTTTTAGTTCATATGAATCATGAATAAGTTCATACTTTTTGTCGGTGTGTTTTAGTTCTAGACAAATGTACATGATGATACATAAATTGTTATAATTATTTATGCTGTGATGATCAAATGAGAACACAATATTATATAAATATTTAGTTGTTTATTTGGGTGTTCTTATTTTTATGTTATAGTATTTTTTTTTTTTTGAAATTTTGATTTTATCTATTCTAGGAGAATTAAAATTATTAATTAAAATTGATAGTTTCCATAAATAATATAACACGTTAGACGAATATGTCCTTGGTGTGTTATAAAACAAGTACAAATATATGACACATCACAAATTAGATCAACTTTCCATCTTGACCATTGGATAACTACATCTAATGGTCAAGATCTCTTCTTACACTTCTTAGACACTTTGTATTTTTTATAATAACCTAACCCTATATATATATATCCCTATCCTTACTTAGAACGATCACCGTTCTTATTTTTAAACAAACGATGATTACATAAATAACAGATACTTGACCATACTATCATAGTTCCTATTTGTAACACCCCGTAACCGCAGCGGAAACGTACACGGGATGCAACAGACACATCTGATATCAACAGCATTGCTTATAAAGAAAACACCACTACATTAATTTAAACGAATTACATTGTTCCGAGTTTCGTTACCATCTAGGTGTTATCACATAAGTTTTACCGATAGTACATTAACATATTTAATGCAAAATATAGATCCTTAATCTTCCACAAAATAGCACACATAATCAAGCACGTATCATTCATTCCAATTTGGGTGTACCTAGAAAGCATGTAAAGAAAACGGGTCAACTACGAATAGTTGGTGAGTTTCACTAATTTAAATAAACCATGACAAATCATTTTAATAATCATAAATTAATGATGTAATTATGCTGAGCCTACAAGTGAAAACTCTGTTAACCCAGAAACACATTTAATAACCTCTGGGGACACTGTTAACCCAGAAACACATTTAATAACCTCTGGGGACACTGTTAACCCAGAAATACATTTAATAACCTCTGAGGACACTGTTAACCCAGAAATGCATTAAATAGCCTCTGGGGACACTGTTAACCCAGAAATACTTTTAATAACCTCTGGGGACACTGTTAACCCAGAACACTGTTTCGGGTCTTACAATATTAACAACTCAGACAATTACCATCTTAACACATTACCGTACGATTCCCGTACAATAAACATTATATAAATACATTCATTTCCATGCGATCGGCATGTACTTAAACATTTGATAAAAACATGCTTTCCGCCCCGGGAAAATATTTAAAACAGTTCAATAAAAAGGGGCTCGTGAAACTCACCTTTTTGGTGAGCAGAGATGTAATACTGGCACGGCTACCTGTCCAGATCTGTAATACGATTCCTAAGTCGTTACTACACAATTTCTATTAATATAACTTAAATTCGTGTTAACCGGTACGTCCGGGGACACTGTTAACCCAGTACCGTACACGATCTGGGGACAATGTTAACCCCGATACACTTCTCAGGACTTAGATTGTGATATCACTTAGAGTTCTTTAGTCAAAACTACCATTAGTTTGTTTTCTCGTTTTGCGTGCCTAGCACGGTTATTCGTCTTTATGTTTTCAAAAATGAGTTTGGCCACATACGACCCGAAAATAGTTGTTATTGATATTTTAATTAAAGTGGTGAAATTAGAGCTCGGTTTAGACACCCCGTTTGGCCGCGGGGCCCGTTTCCGTCTTTAATATACCGGAAACGACTAAATCGGGTAAAATTATCCAAATCATCCGAACTACTTTCGGATGATTTATTTTTACTTGATTTACTCAGTTTCATGAAAATAGTCTATTTTTAGGGTTTTTATACAACAGTCAGCTCGCTTAGGCGAACTTTGCCGGTTTACGCGTTTTAAGCTTTAAAAGTTTGTTTTTAAGTTCCGTTTAGCACAAATAAATATCCGCTTAGTCTCGGATCTTGAAATTTTGCACAAATCAGTTTTTGACAGTAAGGTATTTTATAAAAATATTTCCAGAATTAATTTTTATATTTAACATTTATTTATCTATTTTTAAACGTCATTTAAACACCAAATATGTCGAAAATACCAAACGACCTTAGAAAAATCCCAAATTTTTCTGGGATGACTCCTGCCATCCATATATTTCCCAGTAATTTTTACAGAACCAAAAACTCATTTTTCATGCCATTTTCACCAAAACCGAGCTAGAACACCCTAGAACTCGTTTTACCGAAAAGACTACTTAGACTTCTCCAATGGACCTGAAATTTTGTGTGTGACTTTTATATGTTATAAAAAGCTTATCTGAATTTTTCCAGAATTTTTCATGATGTTTAGCTATTTTTCATCATTTTTAGCCAAAACCGAGCATTAAATTCACCAAATATTCATCCTTTATCCAAAAATTACCAAAATTTCACAGATCTCATATTTTCATGTGTAGATCATCTCTGTGAAATTTCATGACTCAACTCTAAGTCTACCACAATCTGTCCAAATCTTACAAATCGTACGAAAAACCGAACTACCTTGTGTTTCTAGCTTTAGATCGCAAAGATCTTGCTTTCTAGCCTTTGCTAGCAACTAGATACAACACCTACAAGCACAACAACACCACACCAAGCAAGTTATACCCACAATCAAGCCATTTCTTTCATGGTTTCGGTTAAGACATCAAAACAAAGATTTTAACCGTAAAAATTCGTTTTTGACTCTTTTAACTCCTTTCTTGGACCAAGATCCCTTGTATAACTTGTATACATCACTTGATCATGCAAGAATCGGTTTCATCTCGGGTTTTCACCCATTTTTCACTTGAAACCTCATTTTCTCATGATTTTGGAATTAAAAAGCAAGATCAAACCATAATAACATGTTTATACCTTGTGGATCTTCTTAAAAATCAAAGGTTTTGGTTGAATGTGTAAAGGGTTGAGAGGATTTGGAGAGTTGGAATGTAGAAAAAAGAAAATGAAGTGTGTGTGTGTGTGTACCCATGGACCGATCGGTCCATGTATGGTGTGGGGGGGGGCCCACATCTCCAACCATGGCCACACATTTGGATTGTGTAATCCGGATAATGTTGTGGATAATCTGGTTCAGTTCGTTTTTCGGTTAAACACTTAATTCGGCTTAAAACGAGGCTAAAACGGTCGTTTTTCGGCTTAAAAATAAAATTTATATAAAACCGATTTAAAATCTTTAAAAACTTAAACCATGACATTTATTGACTCAACACATCATATTGTCGGTCATTGTGCATCTTTTTCGGCTTGATCGATCGTCTCTTGCTTGGTTTGATGTTAAAGGTTTCGTTTATCGTACCGACGTACTAATAAATCGAAATCCTTTTTCTGTGCTATAATTCACTTATCCCGAAGCTTTAATACTTCGTACACATCACTAAACATTATATATTTCGTCTATAATGTAATCCCCGATTAGTTCGGGTTTCAATAACCGTTCATCGATTAATCGTAATTTCAATACGACTAGCTGTATATTCGAGTATAATTCGTACTGTGAATCTTATATACTCGTATAAACACATTATAATTCATATATTCAGTATTGAATAACACGTAAATAGTATATTCCGGCTAGGGTATACCTGAATTTGCCGGAATCGTTACATTCTCCCCCGTTACAAAAATTTCGTCCTAGAAATTTTACGCATCAACTACTTCCTTTTGCGGAAATAGGTGGGGGTATTTCTTCCGAAATTCGTCCTTTCGTTCCCAAGTATATTCTGGGCCTCGTTGCGAGTTCCATCTAACTTTGACCAACGAGATCTTATTGTGTCTAAGTTGCTTGATTTTCCCGTCTACTATTTCTATGGGCTCCTCTACAATGTTGAGCTTATCATTTATTTGGACACCCTCTAAAGGTAACACCGATGTCTCATCCGACAGACACCTTTTCAAGTTCGACACGTGAAACACGTTGTGAACTGCACTCAGTTCATCAGGCAGTTCTAATCGGTATGCTACAGGACCGATTTTTGCAATATTGTCGAACGGTCCAATGTATCTAGGGGCCAACTTCCCCGCCTTTCCAAATCTGACTACTCCTTTCCAAGGTGATACTTTCAAATACACTTTATCACCTTTCTCAAATGATAACGGTTTTCTACGGGTATCGGCATAACTCTTCTGCCGATCCCGTGCGGCCTTCAGATTGTTCTTAATTTCAAGGATTTTGCTGGTCGTTTCCTGGACTAGATCTGATCTAATAACCTGTGTGTCGCCCACCTCAGTCCAGCAGAGTGGTGATCGGCACTTCCGTCCATACAATGCTTCGTAAGGTGCTGCCTTTATACTGCTATGGTAACTGTTATTATAGGAAAATTCAACGAGTGGGAGATGTTGATCCCAATTTCCCTTAAAATCCAGTACGCATGCACGAAGCAAATCCTCCAGGGTTTGGATGGTCCTCTCAGACTGACCATCGGTCTGAGGGTGGTAAGCTGTGCTTAGATTAATGCGCGTTCCCAGCGCTTCTTGCACAGCTTGCCAAAGCTTGGAGGTGAAATGGCTATCCCGATCGGAGATGATTGAGATGGGTATCCCATGACGAGACACAATTTCATTTATATAAATCTGCGCAAGTCTCTCTGTGTTATAGTTATTTCTAATCGGAATAAAATGTGCCGATTTGGTTAATCGATCAACGACTACCCAAATTGCATCATGTCCTCTGGACGTCTTGGGGAGATGTGTCACAAAATCCATCGTGATCTGCTCCCACTTCCATTCAGGAATTTTCGGTTGTTGTAACATTCCCGAGGGTTTCTGGTGCTCCGCCTTAACCCTCGCACACGTCGTACACTTGCCGACGTATGTGGCTATATCCTTTTTCATACCCGGCCACCAGTAGAACTCCTTCACATCCTTGTACATCTTATCCGATCCCGGATGTATGGAATATTTTGATTTATGCGCTTCGTCCATGATTAATTCACGAAGGTCATGGAGGGTCGGGATCCAAATCCGATTTTTGAAATAGAGAATTTCGTCCACGCGCTGTTCGAAATTCTTCTCGTTACCATAAAGTCCCTCTTTTACCAATTGTTCCTCTTTCAACGCCTCGCGTTGAGCGACTCGAACCTGGTCCGAAAGGTTCGACTGGACTATCATTTCCAGTGCTCGCACTCGCAATGGCTTAACCCGATCCTTCCTACTCAGGGCATCGGCTACGACGTTAGCCTTGCCGGGGTGATAACGGATGTCACAGTCATAGTCGCTTAACAACTCGACCCATCTTCGTTGTCTCATATTCAGTTCTTTCTGATCGAATATATGTTGCAAACTTTTATGATCGGTGAAGATGGTGCACTTTGTACCGTAGAGATAATGTCTCCAGATTTTAAGTGCAAAGATAACTGCTCCAAGTTCTAAGTCATGAGTAGTGTAATTTTTCTCGCGTATTTTTAACTGTCGAGAAGCATAGGCTATGACCTTATTATTTTGCATCAACACGCATCCTAACCCTCTCCGGGATGCGTCACAATACACGACAAAACCATCGTCTCCGTCGGGGAGACTTAAGATCGGCGCTTGGCACAATCTTTGTTTTAGCATTTGAAACGCCGTTTCCTGCTCTTCACCCCATTCATACTTTCGATCTTTTTGGGTCAGAAGGGTTAAAAGTTGGGCGATACTGGAAAAGTTCTCTATAAATCGACGATAATATCCAGCTAAGCCTAAGAATTGGCGAATTTCCTTTGGCGATTTAGGCGCTTGCCAATTCTTAACTGCTTCAACCTTACTTGGATCAACGTGTATTCCTTGATGGTTTATAACGTGACCAAGGAATTGCACTTCTTGTAACCAGAAGTTACACTTGGAGAATTTTGCATACAACTTCTCCTGATTTAGAAGCTCTAAGATTAATCTTAAGTGTTGTTCGTGCTCTTCTTTACTCTTCGAGTATATCAAAATATCGTCAATAAACACGATGACGAATTTATAGAGGTAGGGTTTACAGACTCGATTCATGAGATCCATGAACACTGCTGGCGCATTTGTTAGCCCGAAAGGCATAACTAAGAACTCGTAATGGCCGTAGCGAGTCCGGAATGCGGTTTTTGGGATATCCTCCTCCTGAATTCTAACTTGATGGTAACCCGATCTAAGATCAATTTTTGAGAAATATCTCGCACCTTGCAGTTGGTCGAACAGGTCATCAATTCGGGGGAGAGGATACCTATTTTTGATTGTCAACTTGTTCAGCTCCCTGTAATCAATGCACATTCTAAGGCTTCCATCCTTCTTTTTCACGAATAGTACTGGTGCACCCCACGGGGAATAACTAGGACGTATAAATCCTTTATCCAACAATTCTTGCAATTGGTTGGATAATTCTTGCATCTCTGATGGTGCAAGTCGGTAGGGTGCCTTAGCAACAGGGCCAGCTTGAGGTAATAGATCGATTCTGAATTCGACCTGTCGGGTTGGCGGTAATCCAGGAAGTTCTTCTGGGAAGACTTGTGGAAATTCACGTACCACTGGAATATCATCCACCCGTTTCACCTCAGAATCAGTGGCCGTCAAGCTTTCTAGATACGCCACGCATCCTTGGCGTATGTATTTTAACACCTTGAGGTGGGATATAAATGGTATCATGGTGCCTGACTTTTCTCCTTGCACTAATATCTCTTCGTCACCCGACACCCGGATCTTGACGATTTTCTTTTCACAGTTTATTTCTACTTTGTTGCGTGCTAACCAATCCATTCCCACTATCACGTCAAAACTACCCAATTCTACCGGTAACAAGTCAATCGGAAGGGATTGATCGTTCAGAATAAAAGGGCAATTCCGAACTATTCGATTAACTATCATGGTTTTACCGTTAGCGACTTCTACGGTATAAGGTTCTATGGTCTCACCAATTGGAAGGTTTGCTATCGACAGGAATTTAATGGAAACAAAACTCCTATCGGCGCCTGTATCAAATAATACAGAAGCGTAATGATCAGAGACAAGGAATGTACCTGTCACTACACTGGGGTCCTGGCGTGCTTCGTTCGCCCCCATTACGAATGCTCGGCCTCGCGCCGGATTGGACGACGATGCCTGACCCGCGGTTTGCCGCCCATTTCCTCCCTGGTTCAGCTTCGGACAGTTTCTCTTGAAGTGATCTGTGCCACCGCATTCAAAGCAAGCACGACTGGTGGTCATCACTTGATTTCCTTGTGGGTTTTGTTGTCAGGCTGATTGGGTCCTAAATGGCTGCGCACGGATAGGTTGCGGCTGCCGGTTCAAGTTGTTCAGGTTTGTCCTACAACTCGGTGCGTAGTGCCCACTCCTGCCGCACCGGTGGCACACCACTTCTTTGCACATGCCACCATGGTGGTAACCGCATTTCCCACACTTAGGAAACGTTCCCTTCTGCGGTTCTTGCCTTCCGCCTGAACTAGTCATGGCGTAGTTCTGGGCAGTGGGCCTAGCACGTTTACCTTGCTGCTTTTCCTGGATCCTATGGTCATGTGTACCCCGCTTTCCCCCAGCGGACTCTCCCGCCACCTTCAGTGACCCGCTCCTTACGAAATCATACGTGACGATACCAGCTTGCGTCACCGCACCCTCATACGTCTGGTGTCCCCCAGAATTGACTATACTCCTTACAACTGGAGTTAGCTCCCATATATAACGCTCAACCCTCTTCGACTCTGGGGTGACCAACCATGGTACCAATCGTGACAACTCATTAAACCGGTTCGTATAACCCAAATGGTCTGCCCCCTGCATCTCCAGGTTCCACAATTCATTTTCTAATTTTTGCAATTCGTTTTTCGGGCAGAAATGTTCCAGTACAAGAGCCTTGAGCTCTGTCCATGTCATGCGTTTGTCGCCGTCTGACCCCGGGTCTGCACTATCGTGTTCCACCATGTCAAGGCATGGTCCGTGAATGTGCAGGTAGCATACTTAACAACACAATACTCGGGGCAGTTGCTGATATTCACAACGGATTCTATTTTCTCCATCCACTTAACCAACCCATTTGGTCCTTCAGACCCGCTAAACTCTAGAGGTTTGCACAACATAAAGTCTTTGATCGAACATCCCCTGGATGCACGAATCGGTTCAGTACGGTTCGTCTCTACCGTAGGTATAGGGCCATTACTGTCTGTAACGACCACCCTAGGCGGTGCGTCATTACTCGGAATCGTGTTATCATTCTGTGGAGGATTAACATTTTGTTCCCCGCCATTATTGGTGGTCGTTTGATTGCTCGGAGGGGCTGGATTGGTCGAATTGTTAATACTGGCGGCGATGCGCGATACTATATCCGGTATCGCCGCCTCTAACTGTTGAGCAATCAAACAGCTCACGTCCACTTCCGACAATTGGGCTGAACGTTTTGGTGCCATTCTACACAACATCAAGAAAATATATATAATTAATACAAGTTCCAATCATAAAACACAACAAACATTCCATTCATTAATAAACATTAGTACATTTTACATCCATATCAGTTCACATACGTTTCCTGTCATCATTACATAAGTTAAGTTTTCATACATAGGGCCTATGTCGGCATCATCTCGACATAACCCACAATGGGTCAGTGCTTGAATGATACCCAAAAGTATCTATAACGATATACCCCAAAAGAGACCCCCCTAAGGGCCAGTGGTTGTATTATAACTACCCAAGATTCACTCTATGTTAGCATCACCACTAACTGCTTACATAGAGTATCAAAAAGCGACCCCTGACTACTCCCGTCCTAACACAACTAAACACGGTGGTATACCAAACCCACCAACACCGCCACCAACACCACCATCACAGCCAGCATAACCCGGATCCGCGTCTCCATCCGGCCGATCATCCACTGGGAGTATGAGCACTCCCTCTTCAGCTGCGAAATCGCATACTGGTGGTCCAGTATGCAGTCCCCTAGGTACATCCGCCTCTGTACCCCCACCGTCAAGGCGGCGGAGTGCTCATTCACCTGTTCGGTGAGCACTCGTAGCCACGCCGCCGCGTCCCTCTCCTGCCTAGGGAGACCCCACACAGGTGGAGTCACAGGCTCGGGCTGGGAGCGGGAGGACTCGCCCCTGCGGGTAGCAGGTCTGGGTGGGGGCGAGGTAGGTGGGACCTTCGGAACACTGATCCGCGCCGTGAGGCGGGGTCCGAATCCGGGAGGGATAGGGACGGCCTGTGGTGCGGGTGGGTTAGGAGATCTAGCAATCCTGGCAGGGGAGGACTGGCTAGAGCTCCTAACACTAGCCTCGCTAGGCTCAGAGCTGGATGATACGGGGAGGCTCCCAAAGTTCCCGGAGCTGACTTCCTCCGGGTCCTCCTCCATCGATACACTAGGTGTTCTTGACATTCTAACCTGCACACAAGTTAACAAACATATAGTTCTTTCCATAGTGTAAATCGTAATTAAATTAATATACACTTACTTATACAACTTGACCACACACAATATTATCATATATTTGCACATATGTTGCCAATTTTACCTATTAAAGTCCCCGTGACTTCCCCTGAATTCCCTCGTGCGGACAAGTTTGTTATTATGTTCCGGACCATAATAACTCACTTGTCCATCCAAGTTCATCCAGACCTCGTCACAATAAATTATTAGTTGATATTTAGATCCTATAACACTTGAGCTACTGGTTATATTTTAGGTATCTTTTTTTAAAGACATCCTAATTCTTTATAACCAATGGCTTTGATACCAAGTTCTGTAACACCCCGTAACCGCAGCAGAAACGTACACGGGATGCAACAGACACATCTGATATCAACAGCATTGCTTATAAAGAAAACACCACTACATTAATTTAAACGAATTACATTGTTCCGAGTTTCGTTACCATCTAGGTGTTATCACATAAGTTTTACCGATAGTACATTAACATATTTAATGCAAAATATAGATCCTTAATCTTCCACAAAATAGCACACATCATCAAGCACGTATCATTCATTCCAATTTGGGTGTACCTAGAAAGCATGTAAAGAAAACGGGTCAACTACGAATAGTTGGTGAGTTTCACTAATTTAAATAAACCATGACAAATCATTTTAATAATCATAAATTAATGATGTAATTATGCTGAGCCTACAAGTGAAAACTCTGTTAACCCAGAAACACATTTAATAACCTCTGGGGACACTGTTAACCCAGAAACACATTTAATAACCTCTGGGGACACTGTTAACCCAGAAATACATTTAATAACCTCTGGGGACACTGTTAACCCAGAAATACATTTAATAGCCTCTGGGGACACTGTTAACCCAGAAATACTTTTAATAACCTCTGGGGACACTGTTAACCCAGAACACTGTTTCGGGTCTTACAATATTAACAACTCAGACAATTACCATCTTAACACATTACCGTACAATTCCCGTACAATAAACATTATATAAATACATTCATTTCCATGCGATCGGCATGTACTTAAACACTTTGATAAAAACATGCTTTCCACCCCGGGAAAATATTTAAAACTGTTCAATAAAAAGGGGCTCGTGAAACTCACCTTTTTGGTGAGCAGAGATGTAATACTGGCACGGCTACCTGTCCAGATCTGTAATACGATTCCTAAGTCGTTACTACATAATTTCTATTAATATAACTTAAATTCGTGTTAACCGGTACGTCCGGGGACACTGTTAACCCAGTACCGTACACGATCCGGGGACAATGTTAACCCCGATACACTTCTCAGGACTTAGATTGTGATATCACTTAGAGTTCTTTAGTCAAAACTACCATTAGTTTGTTTTCTCGTTTTGCGTGCCTAGCACGGTTATTCGTCTTTATGTTTTCAAAAATGAGTTTGGCCACATACGACCCGAAAATAGTTGTTATTGATATTTTAATTAAAGTGGTGAAATTAGAGCTCGGTTTAGACACCCCGTTTGGCCGCGGGGCCCGTTTCCGTCTTTAATATACCGGAAACGACTAAATCGGGTAAAATTATCCAAATCATCCGAACTACTTTCGGATGATTTATTTTTACTTGATTTACTCAGTTTCATGAAAATAGTCTATTTTTAGGGTTTTTATACACCAGTCAGCTCGCTTAGGCGAACTTTGCCGGTTTACGCGTTTTAAGCTTTAAAAGTTTGTTTTTAAGTTCCGTTTAGCACAAATAAATATCCGCTTAGTCTCGGATCTTGAAATTTTAGACAAATCAGTTTTTGACAGTAAGGTATTTTATAAAAATATTTCCAGAATTAATTTTTATATTTAACATTTATTTATCTATTTTTAAACGTCATTTAAACACCAAATATGTCGAAAATACCAAACGACCTTAGAAAAATCCCAAATTTTTCTGGGATGACTCCTGCCATCCATATATTTCCCAGTAATTTTTACAGAATCAAAAACTCATTTTTCATGCCATTTTCACCAAAACCGAGCTAGAACACCCTAGAACTCGTTTTACCGAAAAGCCTACTTAGACTTCTCCAATGGATCTGAAATTTGGTGTGTGACTTTTATATGTTATAAAAAGCTTATCTGAATTTTTCCAGAATTTTTCATGATGTTTAGCTATTTTTCATCATTTTTAGCCAAAACCGAGCATTAAATTCACCAAATATTCATCCTTTATCCAAAAATTACCAAAATTTCACAGATCTCATATTTTCATGTGTAGATCATCTCTGTGAAATTTCATGACTCAACTCTAAGTCTACCACAATCTGTCCAAATCTTACAAATCGTACGAAAAACCGAACTACCTTGTGTTTCTAGCTTTAGATTGCAAAGATCTTGCTTTCTAGCCTTTGCTAGCAACTAGATACAAAACCTACAAGCACAACAACACCACACCAAGCAAGTTATACCCACAATCAAGCCATTTCTTTCATGGTTTCGGTTAAGACATCAAAACAAAGATTTTAACCGTAAAAATTCGTTTTTGACTCTTTTAACTCCTTTCTTGGACCAAGATCCCTTGTATAACTTGTATACATCACTTGATCATGCAAGAATCGGTTTCATCTCGGGTTTTCACCCATTTTTCACTTGAAACCTCATTTTCTCATGATTTTGGAATTAAAAAGCAAGATCAAACCATAATAACATGTTTATACCTTGTGGATCTTCTTAAAAATCAAAGGTTTTGGTTGAATGTGTAAAGGGTTGAGAGGATTTGGAGAGTTGGAATGTAGAAAAAAGAAAATGAAGTGTGTGTGTGTGTGTACCCATGGACCGATCGGTCCATGTATGGTGTGGGGGGGGGCCCACATCTCCAACCATGGCCACACATTTGGATTGTGTAATCCGGATAATGTTGTGGATAATCTGGTTCAGTTCGTTTTTCGGTTAAACACTTAATTCGGCTTAAAACGAGGCTAAAACGGTCGTTTTTCGGCTTAAAAATAAAATTTATATAAAACCGATTTAAAATCTTTAAAAACTTAAACCATGACATTTATTGACTCAACACATCATATTGTCGGTCATTGTGCATCTTTTTCGGCTTGATCGATCGTCTCTTGCTTGGTTTGATGTTAAAGGTTTCGTTTATCGTACCGACGTACTAATAAATCGAAATCCTTTTTCTGTGCTATAATTCACTTATCCCGAAGCTTTAATACTTCGTACACATCACTAAACATTATATATTTCGTCTATAATGTAATCCCCGATTAGTTCGGGTTTCAATAACCGTTCATCGATTAATCGTAATTTCAATACGACTAGCTGTATATTCGAGTATAATTCGTACTGTGAATCTTATATACTCGTATAAACACATTATAATTCATATATTCAGTATTGAATAACACGTAAATAGTATATTCCGGCTAGGGTATACCTGAATTTGCCGGAATCGTTACACTATTCCTTCATAAAGTTATTAACCATCTTTTTCATCTTGTTACATTTGTGAAGAGGCTTGTCTCTCATCTTCTTCTTCTTACTTCCTTCTTCAGCAACCTTATTTCTCAGCTCGTCTGTCTCATGTAGTGCTCGATCAAGATGTTCCTCTTGGGATTGTGGCATGATGGTTGGGTATCCATATTGTGGCGGTGGGTCATGGTAGCCCATCATCACGATGTCATAGTGATTCTTTGGATACGGTGACAAGGTTGCTTCCTCTTGTTGTTGGATTTCATTTGCTTGTTTGGAGATTATTTCTTGAAAGGGCAGAAAGTTGGGTGGAAATCTGATCTTTCTCCCTTGAAAAGATTTTACAAAAGGATCTTCAGGATCATAACACTGGCTCATGTGATAAAAAGGATGTGTACAACCTTCATCTGGCGGAAAATCACATTTTGAGTCGATTGAAGGTTCTTCTCTTGGTGTACTTATTTCTTCAGAGATTTCCTCATCGGGATCTTCTTCTTCTTCTGGGTATTCCTCTTCTTCCATGGCCTTTGCTGTATCCATCACCAAAGGGTCTAGGTGATAGCTTCCGTACGGTTGAATGACTCTCATATTTGGTTTTTGAGAAGGTCCATTGTAGGTATTGGGATGAGAATCGATGGAGTTGTAAGCAGATGTTCCAGTTCGTCATTGTCTTTGATCGGAATGGCATTGCATCCAGTCGAAAGAGTTGGACTCCGGTTCCACTTTGATTTGTTTGTTAGTTAGCAATTCGTGGGACCGGTGATACGTCGGGATGTTGGATGGATAATACTTCGGGATGTTTGATGGGTGATACGTCGGGATGTTTATGGGATGGTACTCTTGCATCAAGGATCGTTTGGTAAATTGATCGGTAGTTGTTGTGTTCCAGGAAATAAATTGGTGTGGTTTGGTCAATTGGATGATCTTGGCTAAAGAAATCTTCATAATAGTCTTCACTCATGTTGTCCTTTGGAATTGGTTCGGGGCATCCAGCTCTCCTTTCATCGCGCATAAAGCCGTCTATTATCTTCTGGAATGACATCTATGGGTGGTTTAGATTGAGGAGGGATAGAAAAGGTTACCGGCCTATCTTATCCCTATTTAAATAAAAAGAGTAATAATAATAATTCTTATTAACTTGGATCGAAACTTAGGTATTATTTAATTAATATCTAAGTTCCTAAGATCGATGGCTTTGATACCAACCTGTCACACCCCTATCTTGGGCTTAGGCTTGTGACCATCAGTTGGCACCGCTTTTGTAAATTAATCAGAGTTACGGGTTAAATGCGGAAATATTAACGTGGATTAAAATATTAATATTTACATATAAAAAGACGGTATTATTTAATAACCGTTAAAGTTTACAAAAGATTAAAGTTTAACATTTAACCAAATGATTTGAGCCATCAGATCGTCTATCGAAGACTTCGATTCTTCAAGCGCATATCCTTCGTTACCTGTAAAACAGTTTGAAAATACGTCAGCAACACATGCTGGTGAATAAGTCGACGCATAAAATATTTTATTTACTTAATTAACCCTCGAGACATAACTTAGGTCTCGGCCCATCGTGGCTTAGGAATAATCAAGTTAAAAACTTAAACACAACTACAAACTTAAGCTCTACTCGAAACCGCTCAGCACACATCACAGCGTTCGAGGTTACTTAGCTACCTTTAGTATACACATGATTACCCTCTCTCGGACATAACTTAGGTCCGGCCCATCGTGGCGGAGGCATATAACCAGGTATGGGGCGGTGTGCCCACCGTCTACAATATATGTAATGATCCAAACAAACGTACACAACAACCTCAGGGGTAGCGATTACTTTGTTCATAATGTTTTAGAGACACGTAATCTCATGTAATCAATTTAATTTGACTCGATTAAACAAATTATTAAAGTTTGGGCGTATTCACCTTTGAAAGGATCAGCTTCACTTTACTGATCGTATTGTTTTTCATTTGCTATCTCGGACCTATAATACGAGTATAACCTTTTGTCATTACTAGATCAATAATCTAGCTTTAGATCTTTAGTCTATTTTTGTATAATATTTACCTCAATTATATTTCTTATTTGAACATTTAGTTCAAAACATTTTTTCTTTTTTTAACAAGTTTTAAACCTTTAGTTTTACTTGTTTACTTTTCTAAAACACTACGTGTCTTCTTCTCGAAGAAACGTATACTTTATTTATTTACTTATTATTTAATAAACTTAAACAATAATAATAATATTAATAACAAAGATTATTATTATTATTTCTTATTTATATTTTTCTTTGTTATATTTTTTTTATTTATTCTCGAGGTATCGAGTATACCTTCGACTAGGTCTAAGCCTTTAATATTATATTAATATTTTATTCGGGTATTACCCCTACCTTGGTCTGCTTATATTTTTCCTGGACTTTTGGGCAGCACCTAGATGCTTTCACGTTTCTCAAGAAATATTGGTCAACCCCTCCTTGCCACTTGGCTGTCACCCGGTGCCACTTGGAGACACGTGTCATCACCTGTCAGACCACGTTATCGTGGTGCGCGATGACGTTGTGTCTTTGGGTATCGCGTATCGCGATAGCTTAAGAAGACATTTTTTTCAAGATTGGCCCTTGTACTTTAAAAACTTGGCATTTTTGATCCGATATTTTCGTGATGTTACAATTGCTCATTTGGAAGATCTTTTGGTTAGGGTTTGTGTTAACTGATCGTGTGTACGGTCATAGAACCCTTGGTACCGCTTGTTTTTCATGTAAGTTCTACTGTCGTTATAGTTGTTTGCCTATTGGCTTGTCGGGACTATGATTGTTACTTCATGTCCGTTCGGAACCGTGAAGCCATTTCTTGTTCGACGGTGATAAGTGGTTTGACATTTGAGAGGGATCTTTTGTACTGGTACTGGGTGAAGGTTTTTTGCTGGGAAAGTACGAGTGGAAATTCAACTCATGAGTGTTGTTTTGACAATGGGAGCTGAGCATAGTTTGACTGATGCAAAGGTCGGGCTCTATAACTAAGTTGATTGGATATTTGAAATCTTAGCTTGGTCATGAAGAACTGGAGGTTGGGAGAACTTCTGTTGTTGATGTTTTAGCTTGTTCTTGGAACTGGAGGTTTGGGATCTGTTATTAAAGAATACTTGAGTTAATGGGTATAGGGTTTTGTTTGGATGACTGTTGAGGTTCGTGCAAAGCCTTCAAGTGGGAGATTGTTAGGATTTGTGAAGGCTTTGAGCTAGTTTTGGGCTTGGGCTCAAATTGGTGACAAGAAGAACAAGGACTTGGCACGTTATTGTTTCTTGTTGATAAGTCTTTAACCCTAGTTCATATCTTATAAATAACTCTGATATGTAATTGTAATCTTTGCACCTAATCAATGAAATAACCTTGTTGCAGCCCGTGGATGTAGGTCCCCCGCTGGGACCGAATCACATAAAATTCTTGTGTCGTTTATCATTTATATTTTCTGTTTACTGGGTGTATAATCATGTGTGCATGTTCGTGTGTTGTTCCGCTGCGCCGCTTTGTTCCTAACAATTTGAATATTCAAAATATTAAGCATATCCATATATGCGGCTAACAAAGACGACAACACACCTCAACTTTCCACCTATAAAAGTGATTTTTTATAAGTTTTAACAGTTTTCCAAGAAAATTTAAGTAATCTTACATCTAGAAGTAAGAAACAAAAAGAAGTTTTTATAACATTAATATTATCATTTTGTACAAAAATGTTATTTTTAACAAAAAAAAAAAAAGCACTCACTATTATAATATACTTGGAGTTTCATGTTCGATTCCAACAAATGTACGTTATAGGATTCAAACTCATGTAAGGTGTGTTACATGCGGATGATAAGCCTTTCAGGGTCTCTCGACAACCAGATACATTAAAACCATTAAAATTAAAATAAAAATAACCTAGAGGTCGTGGGTTCGAAACCGATCCTAAGCGTCAATCGCCTTGTCGCTGAGTGAGACTGATTTACCTCTCACATGATGGGAATGGTACGGTGGGTCGGTTTGCATAACACGTTTCGGAACAATTAAAATAAAAACAATAATAAGTTATTTAAAATTAAAAGTTGAGATTTTAAGATGAGGTGTTCCGAAAAACGGGAAAAACAGTTATGATCCATCACCCTCTTCCTCCACCGCTGCATTACCTCTTTTGGCCGCTATAATAATAATAATAATAATATTATTATTATTATTATTATTATTATTATTATTATTATTGCTATAATAATAATAATAATAATAATAATAATAATAATAATAATGGAGCCCAAGAAATTTATACTCGAGGTTGAACCTGCGATCCAGGCCAAAGATGGACGCCCCTCCATGGGACCTGTTTACCGTAGCATCTTCGCTAAAGACGGTTTTCCGAACCCCATTGACGGCCTCGATTCCTGCTGGGACGTTTTCCGGTCAGCCTTTCTTACATCTTCATTCGTATTTGTTATATATATATGCATGTTTTCATTTTAATTCTGTTTATTATGTTACAAATGCGTTTCATTTTTATTTACAATACAAGGATCGTTTCATTTCCTATTAATCGATGGAGTTTCTGAGGATATTATCTGCATGGTTTCCTAAAATATGTGTTTGGTCATGTTACAGGATGTCTGCAGAGAAATATCCTGATAACAAAATGCTTGGCGCGCATGAATTTGTAGATGGGAAGGTATAATTAATCGAATGATATATGGCACCTGCAATGCATGATACAGATAATATTCTAAATCTGTGTGTGTTTAAGTTGATCATCTATTGTAAATTTGCAGCATGGCAAGTATGAGTGGTTGACATACAAACAAGTCTATGACAAAGTGATACAATGTGGGAATGCTATCCGAGCTTGTGGAGTTGAGCCGGTAAGTGTTCTTATTGTAACTATATGGGCGGACTTATCGGTAACAGTTTTGTTCATGTGGACTGTTTTTTTCACATTGAGAGATTGTATTGCTTATTATTCACTTGGGGATTAATTTATGCTTACTTGATGACATGTATTGGTGGTTTTAGGGAGGAAGGTGTGGTATTTATGGAGCCAATTGTGCACAGTGGATAATGAGCATGGAGGTACATTATTATTTCTTCTTTTTTTTCCTTCTAGGTTTCTATTACTCATTGCTTGCTACTAAATTCTATTACCAAGATGGAAACTAATTTTACAGATATAAATGCATGTAAACGAACCGAATGGGGTATGTTTGTGTTCGTTGAACTTTAACTGAACACGATCAAACACAAACAATCAAAAGTACAAGGTTTTCTTGTTTGTTCATTAAGAAAATGAATGTGTTCATGTTCGTTCGTTAATAGTATAAACGAACGGTTCAGAAATGTAAACGACAAGCAAACATAATTGAACGAATATAATTGAACATAGATGAAACGAATATAAACGAACATAACTAAGCAAACACCAAACAAAAGAAAACGTGAACATCAATTTGTTGGGCCTAAAAATTAATAAACTAGACTAAATTGTAATTGGCCTAACGTAAAAGGGCAAACATAAACAAATTTAAATTTATGAATGTTCATAAACATAAATAAATGACAGAGTCATGTGTTCATGTTCGTTTATGTAACTAAATAAACAAAAAAGTTATGTTCATGTTTGTTCATTCGTTAGATAAGTGAACTTCCCATCGAACGGTTCTCTAAACGTTCGGTTTGTTTACGGGCTTATACATATACATATATTATAAGTTTCTAGAATTGTGTTTTGATACTCATAAGTCATAAACTGATGCAGGCATGCAATGCTCATGGCTTGTACTGCATACCGTTATATGATACCTTAGGTAAGTAGTGTTTTCTTTCTTCATTGGTTCTTATATGTTATAGGACTTATGGAATGTATTTTTCTGTTTTAAATGTTTCATTTAGGTGCTAATGCAGTAGAATTCATCATATGTCATGCTGAGGTCGCCATTGCTTTGTAGAAGTAAAAAAGATCCCAGAGGTAATTAGTAATTGTAATAATGATTCATTTGTATGTGTCCATTTTAAATCAAATGGACTATAGTTCTTTAGTTTTATCTATAATATCCTTTTGGCAATTCAGGTGCTGAAAACATTCCCGAAAGCTGTTGAATATCTTAAAAGTAAGTCTCTTATTCTATCCATTTGTTATTTTTAGCTATTTACTGCATATACTAAGATGCATACTTCTTTTAGCAATTGTGAGCTTTGGACAAGCTACTACTGAACAAAAGGAACAATTCAAAAACTTTGGTGCAGCATTACACTCATGGGATGAGTTTTTATCATTGGTAAGCTTTTTCCAATCAACTGTACTTTGACTTTCATGAAAGTTTACTCTGATATTTGATTTTGACTTTCTTGAAATTTCTACTTTTCTCCAATTGCAGGGAAAAGACAAACAGTTTGATCTGCCAGTGAAGAAGAAAACCGACATCTGTACTATTATGTACACAAGTGGAACAACCGGTGATCCAAAGGGTGTATTAATTTCTAATAACAGCATTGTTACACTCATAGCTGGTGTTCGCCGTTTTCTAGACTGTAATAATGAATCAGTGAGTTTCCTACCCTTCAAGCTCATTATATTTTTAATTGATACACGTCATCGTCAAGGTTAGGGCTGTTACTGAGCCGAGTCAGGGCAAGTTCGGGCTTGGCTCAAATGTAAATAGGGGTGGCTTGGCTCATGTTTTGAAACCGAACTGAAACCTGAGCTGGAGCTCATTTTGTAAATAGCTCGATCTAGCTTGTGGCTCGTTAACTTTTTTCTTATTTTTTTATGTATATTGATGTGTAAAAGAAAAAAATATCATTCTTTAACATACACATCATACAAATTTTATAAACAAGAGAATTTATAACGTTACTTTTGTTTTTTTTTTCTAAATGAGAGAATATTTTTTTTTCAATACTTTTATAAGTTATTATTATTATCATTTTAGTATTATAGCATATATTTTGTATGAAATGTTTTAAAAGAGCGAATTGAGCGAGCCAATGAGCCAGTTATCGAGCGAGCCACATGCCGAGCCAACGTTGGCTAGGGCTTGGCTAGTTAACATGTTGAGCTGGATAGGCTCAGCTCATTTACATAGGAGGTTTTTTAGCTGAGCCATTTACAGCGAGCATTTTGAACAGCCCTAGTCAACGTACACGTGAACAGTGACATGGCATAAAACATGCAAAACTGGTGCCACTTCAGCAAATTCTGATGATCATACTCTTCTCATACTTGTAACGTTGCAGTTGACAGAAAATGATGCATATCTCTCATTTTTACCTTTGGCGCATATATTTGGCCGGGTGATTGAAGAATGTTTTATACATCACGGTGGTAGAATTGGATTTTGGCGCGGGGTAACATCAAAACATCTTGTTTATTTAAATATCAAGAAATTAGTCTTTTTTATAATATGGCAAATAATATATTCAGGATGTGAAATTACTAATTGAAGACATTGGGGAGCTTAAACCTACTATTTTCTGTGCTGTTCCTCGGGTTTTAGAAAGAATTTATTCAGGTATTTACTTTTATTCTGTGAATGTTACCCCTATGTTTCTACTATTGCTAATTACTTTCTTTTGTTCAGGTTTGCAACAGAAGATTAATTCTGGGAGTTTTTTTGAAAGTAAATTGTTTAACCTAGCATATTCATAGTGAGTGTTCCAATAACAAGATTCTTCACATTTTAATCATGCACCTTAATTCATTTTTGTAATATTTGAATTTGATTGTTGAAACTTTATGCAGTAAGTTGCATAATATGAAGGGTGGGAGTAAACATGAAGAGGCATCTGTATTAAGTGACAAATATGTTTTCGATAAGGTTAGATATTAACTTAAAGGAACTCATATTCATATTTCACTTGTTTTATTAAAAAAAAGTAGACTATGAATGAAATATTTTAGGACAAAAGATGTTATTGTGTTGCTCATTTTGTGCAGGTTAAGCAGAGGTTAGGCGGTAGGGTCCGCATTATCTTATCTGGAGCGGCCCCACTGGCTCCACACGTAGAAGGTTTTCTGAAAGTGGTTGCATGTTGTCATGTCCTCCAAGGATATGGTAATTCAGTTTCTCAGGTTATATGGAAAACTGAGCAGGTCGGGTAACCGCATAATAATATTTGTGTATACCTAAATGTAGGCCTGACCGAAACGTGTGCTGGATCGTTTGTCTCACTGCCAAATGAAATGAACATGGTGGGTACAGTGGGCCCACCAAATTTGGATGCGCGTTTGGAATCTGTTCCTGAAATGAATTATGATGCTCTTTCAAGTACAGCGCGTGGAGAAATATGCATAAAGGGGGATATTTTGTTTTCCGGGTACTACAAACGCGAAGACCTTACAAAAGAGGTCTTGGTTGATGGATGGTTCCATACAGGTAGGTGTTTATGCGTTTCTCATAGTTCTTGTTTAAGATTGATTTTGTGTTATATATTTCATATATTTATAGATTTATATGTATGTTTTAGGTGATATTGGTGAGTGGCAACCAGATGGAAGCATGAAAGTTATTGACCGCAAAAAGAATATTTTTAAGCTTGCACAAGGAGAATATGTGGCAGTTGAGAATCTGGAGAATGTTTACGGGCTTGTTTCTGCTGTTGATGAGGTATGCTTTTGATATCATAATATTATATGATCCATGAAAACTGATACCCGCGTTTGTGTTTTAGGTGTGGGTATATGGGAATAGTTTTGAGTCATGTCTTGTTGCTGTTGTAAACCCAAACAAATCGGCTCTCGAAAAGTGGGCCCGTTCAGCTGAATTGTCTGGTGATTTTGAGTCCTTATGTAAGGATCCGAAGGTTAACGAATACATACTAGGAGAGCTAGCCAGAGTTGGAAAAGAGAAAAAGGTATTATTAATACAACTAACTGGTATTGAGATTTGAATATAAGGAAGGTTTGATTAGTTTGGTTGTTTGGGTTGGCAGTTGAAAGGATTTGAGTTCATTAAAGCGGTTGAGCTTGATCCTGTACCGTTTGACATTGAACGCGATCTTCTGACCCCGACAATGAAAAAGAAAAGGCCCCAGATGCTGAAATATTATCAGGTATGTCTGTTGAAAGGATCCATTTGAAATTGAAAACCGGATTCTAATATCGTTTGTTGTTGGCAGACTAAAATTGATGATATGTATAAGAATATGAAGTGAAGCTGGAAGTAGATGCAAACTGCATTGATAGAAGTTCTGATCTTTTATATTTGAAGATTTTGTCTGTTAACACAGTTAATTAATTATTTGAAGATTATGTCTGTTATAATTCTTTTGGAAAGTGTACATAACACTATCCTAGTTATTATCCAAGATTCGCACCGATTTTCAGAAAAATACTGAACACAAAACTAATTTTACGTTTCTACGGTTATTTGTGTTTACGTGAGAATCGAGATCCTACCGGTACCAAGTTTAATAGTATGAGTTCTAAACATACTATCAAGCCTTATGATCCATTGTAGTTAAAACAATCTATAAATGACTAGTCTGAAAATTAAAAATAATAAACAGAAGACATTGCAAAACTCTATAAATATTGCAAATTAAAGCCCAATTTACAGCAGAAACAGACAACTTCAAACCTCTTTTGAAGTTAAAGAAAAAAAAACAAAAGGAAAAAAAAAACTCTAATCTGTGTTTTTTTACCAGATTGAGAAGTATAATTGTATACTCACCCAACTGCATAATGGCACTCTCTTTCCATAATTAGAAAGAAAAAAATAATATCGGACAAAAAACCCGAGAATTCGTAGCTTGTTTTTTTCAAATACGTTTATTTGTCGCTTTTAACTTAGTCTTGAACCTTAAACCAACGTGTAGCCGGAAACCAAAACGTCTGCGAATGAAGCACTATGGATGTACACAAACTCTATGCTTTTGTCAGCTGGCAATGAGCTAACCCATGCTGGGAACCCGTATGAGCCACCTGCGGTCTTGGTTAGACCCCAGAGTGGACCGTAGAGCTTGGAGATGGTTAGACTGAAATTCTTGATGGTCCTCTTTGATTTGTTGGTAACTATAGCTGAATATCTGTAGTATGTTCTTCCATTTAATACCCATGAACTACTTACCTTTTGATCAATTTCAATTGGAGCTAAAAAAATAAAAAAAAATAATTAATATCCTTGTCAAAATAAAAAATTTTCGAAATTTAAAAATTAACGAGTTGATTTGGGTTATGTTTTACCTGCGTGTGGAGTTGGTTGAACTTCAAAGGGTTTATGAAGAGGAACTTCAACTGCAGAAACAAAAAGTTGTTACAAACAGTGAAAACCAAAAGGTCTAACTGACATTTAAACCAATATTTTAAGTATTTGAAGTTTTTATTTTTTCGGTTTTGCCATTTGGACCGAAAAAAATATTGTCCAAAGTAATGAATCTAGGTCTGAAACTTTAGGAACTAAAGCTGTGTTGTTAATTAATGATTAAAAGATAATTATATATTTGAGCCTAAAAGTTTTGTGCTACACTATTCTAATCATAAGCCATAATTATAAAGTCAATAACAAAAGTCAATGTTTTCGGTTTTTACAGGTTCGGCTTGGTTATGCACGCGCTATTTCAAATAAATAAAACGGTGACCAATATTACCTGGAAGGAGCGGGTCATGGGCAGCGTGACTGCCGACATGCAACCTAGCCAAGACTCCAAGAAGGGGTGCATTGTTATAAGTAGCCGGCTCGGTCTGCTCATAATTATCTCTTTGGTCAGCAAAGTTATCATACGCATCCGGACCACCCACAATGGCACCAGTCAAAAGATTCGGGTCACTTGCTTTTCGGCTAAACCATGTAGCGTAACCACCTCTGCAGCTAACAAAAGTCGGGTCAACCTTAATTGACACAATTGACGAACCGCGATGGTGAACTTGCTGCGGGTAATGGTTCCCATATCCAACCATGTAACTTGTTGCCCTTGGGTTATTTCCAAGAATATAATCCACCTTAATATTAATAAAATATTATATTGTTAACAAAACTTACATCAATATTTTTCGAATTATAAAACAATATTTTGAAATACCTGTGACTTGGCAAATGCAAGAAGCTCTGAGGGAGCAACACTGCCCGAAGCACATTGCAAGTGTTTTCGGGCAGCTGTCAAGTGGTCGGAGTAGACCGTAAGAATAAACGACGCACTTGTGACAAATTGTAAATTATTCCAACTTTGTCGGAAAATTAAACCTCCTGGTGTCTTTTGAACATTGTGATTAGCCTTCCCCATGCACGAACACATGAACATTTCCGCCTTTTCTTGGTACTTTCCAAACACCGGCGCGTGACTGTCTGCTTTCCCTCCCAATAAAAACTGTAATACAAAAGCACTTCTTATTATTATTTGATTTATCATTTATCTTTAAGTTTTTCCGTTAGTTATAATTGTAACATTATTTATATTACCATCGCGACTAGGGTCTGAACCCCAGCATATTTAACGTCCCATCCGAACTCGGTCATGGCCCATCCGGTCCCACCGAGGGCGTCACCGTTTTCGCCCAAGTAATCTAAGTAGTACTTTTCATTTGTTGCCTTGTACAGCCAAGCAGCTGCCCAAAGTAACTCATCCTGATCATATTAAAAAAAAGAAGAAAAAAAAAGAGTTTAATAAAAAAATTAAGTTAATTTAAATAAAGTAAGTTAAGGTTTTAACAACGTACGGCGTATCCACTAACAGATCTGTAGTATTTTTGGGCAACGGAGATGCTGCTGTCGTATTTGCCCCTGTATTTGTCAGCGAATTCAAAGAGCTGTGGAAGTAAATAAGAGATATGGTTAGGGGTAATATGGGAGTGTAAAAAAGTGTTTAGTTAGACTGAGAGGTGTGGGGGCTTCAAAGGGGGCGCTAGAGCCCCTCCGCTCGCGCTCCCAGGCGCTAATACCACACCAAATGGACGCTAGAGGGGGCGCTATCGAGGCGCAAACTAGAGATGGGCAAAAAAACCGGTTGGTGAACCGGTTCAACGGTTTAAACCGAAAACCGGTTTTTACAAAAACCGGTTATTTAAAAACCGGTTTGACCGGTTTAGTAACCGCCGGTTCGTATATCGGTTACAAGTTCTAGAGAAAAAACCGGTTACTGAACCGGTTATGGAAAAAACCGGTTAATTTTAAAACCGGTTATTATGAAAAAAACCGGTTATTAACCGGTTATTTTAAAAAAAAAAACCGGTTAATTAAAAAAACCGGTTATTAACCGGTTCTAACCGGTTTCTAAACCGGTCCTAACCGGTTAGACCGGTCCGAGTTTTGCACCAAAAAAACCGGTTAATAAACCGGTCCGGTTATTTAAAAACCGGTTTTTTTCCAGGCCAAGAAAAACCGGTCCGGTTATTAACCGAACCGGTTTTTTTAAAAAAACCGATTTGTGCACCTCTAGCGAAAACACCACCTGTGAGCATGGTAGTGGGAGAAGAGAGAGAGGATGTGGGGCTTTAATATGGGCGCTAGAGGGGCGCTACCCACACCAGGGGCCAGGGGCTCCAACACCCCCCTTATCCAGTTTCTCTCTCTGCCACATGTCATAATATTATTGGTTCTTGGCTCTGCTGAAGCCCCCACTAGAGCCCCACACCCCTTAGTCTTAATATGCATCAGTGGTGAGTACGGTGCAACACACCGACAACTAATGGTGTCATGTGTATTTATCATCCGTGATTGACGGTAACAACTAGTCTACTACACTCTCATATGATATTATTGTCACTTTGTATTTTTTAAGTTCAAAAACTTTTACTTTTAATTTTAACTAAGAATAATTTATACCAGAATGTGCCTAATATGACTGTTGTGTTAACTTTCATACGTTGTTAAGAAAATGTTTTTGTATGTCCAAAGTTCTTTCGAGTTTTAAAGCAATCTATATTATCATTAGACAACAGACCGTTACAGTCGGACATAGCTATTTCTTTGTTAGATTGGGATTTTGTTAGCCAACGATTGTTAAAGTTAGGATCCCAATTAATCAAATTGAAAGTACAAATTCTTATTTGCCATTATGCCTAAGACTATGTTTACATAAATCAACAGCCTAAATTGTTTTTAAAATTGTGTCTCCTTTTGACTTCAATATTAATTGTTTTAAAATTCTAATGTTTATGTAAAGTTAACCCATGTTTAATTAAAATAAGTTAATAATGATCATTTAATGATTTTTCATATATCAAAACTTTGTAATATTGTTTTTGGAATACATGGTAAACCATGAGTTGATTAAAATATAATAAAAGGGGACAAATAAAGTTAAGAAGTATGTATGGGAAAAGAAAAGAAAATGTGTATGCAAGAAAACTACGAAGTTGAAGAAATGATTACAATTAGTTGTACATACATATATGGACACATCCCATGTGAACCATTATAACGTATTGTTAGGCCAATAAGAAGATTTGTACCATGTGTATATATAATTGTACATACATATACAAGGACATCTCATGGCAACTGCTAATTTACACCGTCAACTACCAGCCTGACACTAGGACTCATAAAAGTGATAAAACCTTAAATGTCCGTATTTATTACAACATAAAATGTTAAAAAAGTTAGCTTATGTTACAGCTATTTTTCCTTTGTTAGGAATTATTTATTTCTTCTTTGAGAATGAAAATGATTTGTTACCAAATTATATTGATTTATGTTAAAACTATTTTTATAAAATATACTATTACTTTTTATCAAGATTTAATGGTCAATAACAGTCCTACCTAGTTTTACACTTTTACCAAAAACATGTTCTAGGAGTTACAAAACTTAGACTCGGGTTTTCTTAAAGACAAACGCAACAAGTAGTTGCAACTTATGCTTTACACATTGTACCCTCAACAGCATGTGCCAGAAAAAACATGAAAATGACAATAGTAACCATCCAACTGACCTGGTGGGCATGTTTTAGCAGCTCTCTTGAATAGGCAGGTTTAGCCCTACGGAATACGATGGAGGCGGCAGCCATCGCGGCGGCAGTTTCTCCAGCGAGGTCTGATCCAGGGTTATTTTCGTCAATTCTATACGCATTTCGTGACGTCGTCATTTCCTCCGGGCGTTGCCAACAATAATGATCCGTAGTTCCATCTCCCACCTAAATCAACCCACATCAATAAAGAAATAAAATAAAACGTCAGGCTAAATATACTTTTAAGTACATTTAGCCTGACAATAAATAAACAAATAAATGAATTAAAACATAATGACAATTACTTCTCCGTATAACACATGTGATTCAGAATGCGCTTTAATGAGGTAATCAGTACCCCATTTAACCGCATCCATGGCGTGACCGAGCTCCCCGCTCACCGCCATCTGGGACCCGTATTCCAAAATGCTCCACGACATCATCGTGACCGTAAACGCCATCGGAAGCCCGAACTTCACATTATCACCCGCATCATAATACCCTCCAACTAGATCCACCTTCAAAATCACAACCAAACCAAACCAATCAAATTACTCCCAAATTAATCAACAAAAATTCAACTTCACTAGTACAACTTACACCATTAGTTTTGCCATCATTTAAACCCGAGTTTCCTCGCCATTTAACCCGTTGGTTACTCGGGAGGTACCCGGATCTTTGAGCCTCAAAAAACAAAATACTTTTGGTAAGTGCTAGACCGTAATCGTGTCCACGCGATAACGCTAGTGGCACGATTGTAATAAGTAGAAACAGGCTAGTTTCACCAATTCTCATCATTTTCGGCATTGTAATCGAAACTGAAGGTGAATTTAAAATGGGTTTTTGTTGAATTGACAATGTGGATTTGGTTTATCGATTTTGATAATCGGATAAACCTGATTAAGAGAGGAAAGTTGGCGAAGAAGATGAGCTATAGGAGTAGTGTATATATATGGAGGAGAGTGGAAGAGTGGTGTGATATGAACACGCGTATTACTTTTTGAATAATTTAAGCAATAATAATGTTTTTTTCTTTTTGGCAATTACATGAAAAGTTAACTAATTTCACAGTTATGTTATGATTAAAAGGTGATTTTGATGATTAAAGTGTAATTGTTGATAATTAATTGTTAAAAAATTATATAACTTAAAAGTAAAATTTTCCAAAAATTGAGATTTAGGATAAAACATATTTTATAGAATTTACCACAAGTTTTTGCTTGCACCAGTGTATTATTTATTTATTTGAACAATTTTATTATTGTTATCATAATTAATGCCCATGATATTTTTTATATTTATAAAAGGAACTCAACTTTTAATATTGTCACAATATTATGAAATAATTGTAATGGTTTAATTGAATGTGATGTAAATGAAACAACTATAAAATTTGTTATTATTTGATATTTAGTGACCTTGTTTTTAAATTGTTCCTGATTAATTATTAATTGGATGAGAATTATCATTAAACAATAATAAATGTTTATATCAGTTTATTTTTTAGTTATATTATTTTACATTTAATAAAGATTTCACATTAGTGAGGCAATATTAAAAGAACAATATTTTGGTTATTATTAGATAATATATTCTTTCTTAAATGATAGAATTTTGAAACTTGATAGCATTTCCTAATATGAAATAAACTTATTTTATAAAAAGAAATGCTGTTAAAAAATAAATATATTTCTAAAAGAGAAATGATAGTTGTTGACCCTTTACGCAACTTACCCTTTTTGTGAATTTTTTAGAATTGTTTAAATTTAGTTCAGAAAAGTAATTATGTTAAAAAAATAATCATCACTGTTTTTTCTCATTCTCCAAAGTCAATTAAAAAGATACTATAACGGTTATAATGGGTTTTAAAAGGTAAGAAAATTATATAGTATTGATCAATAAATGGGGGTGATTTTAAAAAATATTTTTTATTCTGTTTCAATTTGAATTCTTGTGTGTGTGAGAGAAAAATACAGAACAAAAGCATGTGGGTTTTGCTTGATATAGTTTCCTGCGAAGGATCGGTGTTGGAACATATAATTTAATTATATAGTTAAGAGTTTATTTTATAAATTATAGCAGTGAATTGCTGCAGAAAATCCGGGAGAATATATTAATGGAAAATAACTTGATTCAAATATAGAGATGTAATTGTATTTTCTTTTATGTTTTGTTGACTAATTTGTAAGTATTTTAATGTATTTGACTTTATTTAGTATGTAGTAACTGGTCCACATAGCTGCTAAATACGTGTGGAAGGGTCATGTATACTTTTTGAGTTTTTTCAACGGGTTAGGCTAAATATACCTTCCTGGTTGCTTGTCATACTCTCTTTGGAAAAACCAACTTTAATATTACCCTCTGAAATTATATAATTACCAAATTAGCACAAAAACAAGGATTTCATATTTTTTTACAAGTTGCGTTTTTTTTTTTATGATTTCGAGTTTAGGATTTCGGGTTTAGGGTTCGGGTTTAGGGTTTAGGTTTCGGGTTTAGGGTTTAGGGTTCGGATTTAGGGTTTAGGTTTTCGGGTTTCCGGTTTCGGGTTTAGGGTTTAGAGTTTAGGGTTTAGGGTCCGGGTTTAGGGTTTAGGTTTTCGGGTTTCGAGTTTAGGGTTTAGGGTTCGGGTTTAGGGTTTTAGGTTTTCAAGTTTCGGGTTTATTTTGTAAAAGATAAAGAGGTAAAATAAGGATATTATAAATATATATACTATTAAAATTAAAAATAAAATATTATAAATATTTACAATATTAATACTAAAAAAATAAATTAATAGTAATACTTGATAGTTTTTAATTTAATATATGTAATGAAGATTATTAAGTGAAAAATATGTTGTAGGGACTACTATGTATATAAACAATGTTAAAGGGTAATAGTAATTTATCTAATATGTTAAGGGGGTGTATATTTAGTAAAAATGGTGTAAGGAGAGGGGTATGTTTAGCAGCACCCTTTTTCAGCTACGTACCTAATAATCAACCTCACATAGGAATGATATTATAGAAAGATCTCAGGTTAAACAATGGACATATTTCTTATGATTAAGGCTTAATGATCAAATCACTCAATGTGTGAAAGGTACTAATATAGATATAGTCACACCAACACTAGAAACTAGAAAGAAGCAATAACCTTACTTTTTATATTCATGAGTGTCTATTTGTGTTACAGCCCCGACCCCTATACCTCGGGAGGAAAGCCGTGAACATTGATTGGTGGTATCGATGTTTATTGAATTATTTTGCAGCGGAATATTTCATCAAAACCGTAGTTAGGAAAAATGATCAGAGTTATAAAAACACCGTGATTATTATTATAATAAACTTGGAATTTAATCTATTTTTATACAAACATAATTTTTATAGGGATAAACCCTAATTTACAAAAGACGTTTCTTTATTCTTATGACAATCCACTTATTTAAGCTGGAAGTCCGCAAACATCATGTAACATCCGGCCCCTCGCACGACCAATATTGTCTGCTATGTCCATGAAGAGCTCATGGATTTGTTTTTAGTTGCCCAAAACGCGTTGGTGATTGAAGAGGCAGGACATTACTTATGAACCAGTGATCTCTCTTGTCTACGGCCGATGTGGGATAGCCTAAGAGTGGGACAATGTTGTGTTTGCCAAGGGTGTTACACATCATTCCTTTGTCTCTAACAAGTCACCTGAAACATGTTTAAAATATTTGTACAGCAAGAAATACTGGTGAGTACATTCGATTGTAAATGGACACATTTTACAGTCACGACATTAAAATGTTTTTACACATGCATGCTTACAAATTACAGAAAGGTTACTTGTCACTCGACCGTATCTATGACTGTGGTCATATTACTTATTGGCTAACACTTGTCCAATAAGTAACGTGTAATAGCCCAGTAGGCAAGCCTTGTATACAAAACCCACAATACCAGTAGTAACCATCCCGAAAGTCTACAGAGACTTAATCACTGTAATGTATTTTAAAATACTTTAAAAATATCTTTGAAAATATTTAGACTATCTGTCATGGGTTTTATAAGTTTTAAAATAATCATGACAGTGTCGGAAAAACAGTTGTCTCACGCAAATGTGAGTTTTACAAAAACTCGAATGTCTCACCTTGCAAGTTTACAATTAATGAAAACGCCTCTTGGTATTAAGATCCTATGATAAACACAATGTAGTATACCTAGATTAGTATAAAACCAATAATCATAACGATAATCACGAGCGTAGAATCTTTACACGATGGCACAATGTCATACCTTAACAGGCAGAGCTTTTGGATTCGTGTATATTTCTTTCGATCGGATAGGATATAGTTACAATAACTCGGGTATTATACTATCTCTTAATATTATGTATGTGTGTGTGAAAATTCAGAAGTTTTGAATGAGAAATGTAGTCCCGTTGCCAATCTATTTATAGCAGATTTTGGACCCCATCGCGATACGCGATGGCCATAGGCAAAGGCGTCGCGTATCGCGAAGAATCTTATAGCCTTGCCTAATCAGCCCTAGACCTGCTACGTGGCACGCCACGTAGCAGGCGACGTGTCCCGTCTGAGTAACCTCCACGTCGCGATAAGCGATGGGTTACCTTAATAGGCCATTGCGTATCGCTACGCCGCAATACTTTTCGGATAATTTCCACGTCATCGCGGTACGCGATGAGGATAACCCAAACCTGTCGCGTATCGCGATGGGAGGAAATATCTTAATTTTCTACAAAAATACTAAGGCGGCCCTTAAGCGAAGTGTGACATCAAAGAGCCACATTGCGCCCCTCGCCCGTGCCCGTGCGCGTTCGGGTGCTTTGCACCCTCCGCTAGGACCACTGGGTGTGATATGTCTTATAAGAACATTAACATATGAATTTTATTTCTTATAAAGAGCTCACTAGTTTTATAATCTAGCGATGTGGGACAAGTACTTACACTCCTATTTATACCATGATGGAAGCCTTTCCTTTTATTTCCTCCACCAATATGGAATTGAAAATTTTCTCCTTTCATATACTTACTTTTTTCCTTTTATTTATTTTGTGGTTTGTTATAATTTGGGAGCATATGAACCCAAAAACTTAGGTAACATGTTTGATGACTGGAATGTGTATAAATGATAAATGTGTTAACTTGATTACATATTTGAATATTCAAATTATGTCTAATCAGGGAAGGAACTAGAGGAGGGTCAAGGGGTCCGTTGACGCTTCATTCATGGGAATATGTTTGATTTATAATATTACAATTTTGGGTGAACATGTGCTTCAATAGTTGTACACCCCGGCAGCTAAAATTGTATAGCACTACACGTGTATTGACCGCATCACCCTCCAATTGTTTGCTTCCATGTGATTCATTCATATCATCAATAACCCTTTCTCTTTCTTACCATCATATTTTCACTCTTATGTTTCTCTCAGACAAAAGCCATGGTGATTCTTTGGTTTCTTGCTCTTTCTCCTATTGATCGCGTCACTGTTACCGGGTTTGATTTCCAGATCCTTGGTGGCAGTGGTGTGGTGTTTTCACCGTTTACTGTTGCCCCGGGTTTGATTTCAAAACCCTAGGTGGCGGTGGCGGTATGTCGCTACACTCTTCTTCCTACCATCCCATTACAATCAGACATGCTTTAGAAATACGTCCAATTTCTTCGTGTACGCTGGCTACATAAACCCTAACTCTGAAAATTGGGCACCTGGTATGTATGCTCATTCGCATTTTCTTTCTCACGATCATACCGCGTTTTACACGCACACAGTCATAAAGCACAACAATAGTTGTAGTTGCATTGAATGTTAAATCGTTTACTCTTAGATTGCAACATTGATTTGATTTTTATTTCGATCTAATACTATTGCAGAATTGATTTGAGTTTGGTTTCAATTTAATGCCAGTACTTTCTGTGCAAACATGTATTTGCTTTTCATGATGAGGCTTGACTTTTACAACTACTGATCAACTTGGATGTAGTGGTTAAGTTGTAGGGGTGGATAATTAGATAAATATGGCTTATTATCATTCGGTTCAGTTATAACTTATAACATAAGTTCTCAAGTGATGCTTGACAAACACATCTTCTGTGTAGAGTTGTATTATGTTTTTGTCAACAACTTGATACTTTGTTTGCCAAGGGTGTTACA
>NW_027496770.1:0-67463 GCF_021521415.1 Bidens hawaiensis
GGGTTAATATAAAAGTTGGTTTTTCCAAGGGGGGAGGGTATGACAAGTAACCAGGGGGTACATTTAGCCTAACCCTAATAATATACGTAGATATAATGTAAAATATTGTTGAAAGTTGAATATTGTACAATAACTGAAACATTTATGATGTGGACTTGTTTCTAAACATTTTTAACCGTCTCACTCTATCTTTATCTTTTCACATGTGAACTCAAATCGGTTTTAATTCCCATCACTTCAAAAACCAAATATATCAAAATTGATCCCATGTTCGCATGAGGGACAGAGGGAGAATAGTACGCATTTTACTACGTATTTGAAAAGAGTATGTGGGTTATGAAATATTAATATTTGTGATGCATAAACTTAGTCTCACGGCAAACCATCACAACGTTACACAATTTAATATGTATTTGAAAAGAGTATGTGACTTATAGTAGAGTGTGAGAGTAAGAAGTTGAAATCTTGAAAAGTATATTATGAAAATCGAGTTTATGAAATTCTTCATTTATTACAAACTAGTTTTTTACCCGGCGCATGCAGGTCGATAAAACTCAGACGGTGGTAAAACCCAAGCATTTAGCTGTTAAGTCGACGCAAATTCGGTCGGTTTCGTGACATGCATTTATTGTACCGGAAATAAAACTAAATATAAAAAAAACTATAAAATTATAAAAATTGAGGTGAACCAATATGGTGGTGTCGGGTTCAGTCGGTTTCCGTTGTCGATCCCAGGCGTTGAGGCGGTGAGTCTACGGGTTCAGTTGGTTTCCGTCACGTTTGTTATGATACTGGAACTAAAAAAAAAAATTTTAATGTTCGGACGTAATTTAATGTTCGTTACGGTGACTAAACTAAAAAATAAAACAAAATTACGGACTCGTCGGTGCCACCAAGTGGCCCAATAGGGCACTTGCGACACCAAAGATCTTATTTGTTATATAGTAATAATACTCTACCAGCACAAAGAGGAAGATTGTGATTTACATGGACACACCTTATAAAATAATGACATGTGATATAAAAAAACAGGTGCGAGTACAACTACTTTAAAGAGGACAAGCTCGTAAGATGGTTTTATCATATTTAGTGAAGTTCAAATTTTCATTGTCACGATCTAAAGTAGTAATAATTTTGACACATTTTAACTTAACACGTTTTTTACCCTGATATAAAAGTAAGATGTGTTGTTGACCACCACACAATTAAAAGATGTATTGTTTGGCCGAGTTGTAATTAGATCCTGATTAAAATTGATGCATTGTTTGGTCGAGTTGTAAACCAAAAAAAGAAAAGAAAAATGTGTGTCACAAGAAGTCACTATACATATTGATTTATCATGTACCTAATTCGACTTAACACATTCATGATCATATGTCAAATCATCGAAAACACACCCGTGAAGTTAGGCAGCTGCATCATAGTACACACATGTGATGTTGCTTGTAGAATTATTGACAACACCATTTTCTCAACACCAAACATTGCTTCTATTTCCTCTGTTTTGGATTTGAGGATGAACATCAACCAGATCAGACATTTCTTGATTCCAAAAAGGTATCAACTTTGCTTCTCATTATCATCCATTTATTAATAAACTTCTTGTGTTTTGGCGATTTGGTAAACAGAATGATTTCAGAGTTGGTATTATTATTATTATTTTTAATTCATTCAATTATATCATCTTTTCATTCAACCATTTTAAAGTATCATAGAAACATCCAAACGATTTACAATTAAGTGGCAGGTAAGCGGGCAACAAGCTGCGCCGCAACCCCTTTTGGAATAATCGGAATAATCGATGATGAATAACTCATGAATGTGTCTTGATGTCCTCCGAAAATTAGCACTAATCTAGAGAAGTTAAATTGGTAAAGTTAGAAGCTAGAACAGAATTGACAAAAATATTCACACACCACCGGTCTTCGGGTGTTAATTATGGGTGATCGCCGGAGTTGATGTCGGATAGTCGATTCTCGTCCAAGTGGGAGGGAGAATGTGGGTTGGCTAGGGGAAGAAGACTAGGGGTGCAAATGAGTCGAGCCCGAGCTCGACTCATTTAACTTACACAGAGCTCGAGCTTGGCTTGTGAGTAGAGTTTGAAGCTCGAGCTCGGCTCGTTTGATATTTATCAATTATTTTTATATATATTTTCCTATTATAATTTTATGTATAAAATGATATATATTATTTAGTTATTTTATTTAAATTATCATAATTATATATATATATATATACACATATAAATAATTATTAAATATATATTTTAAAAAGTTATATAAATGACAGACTCATTTAGGCTCACAAGCCGGCTTGGGCTCGTTTATTAAACAAGCTTACTTTTAGGCCGGGCTCGATTCAGCTCGGCTCGATCGAGTTTTTTAACAAGCCGATCTCGGGTAGCTCACAAGCAGCTCGGCTTGTTTGCACCCCTATAGAAGATGAAGATAGAGGAGATTGTGGGTAGGTTCACCTATTTACTTTTATTTGTTAATTTTTTTATAGAGGGTATATTAGTAATTTTACACCCACTTTACTTAAACTTAACGATCATCCGCTAGGGAGCACCCGTGATACCCGCTTCAAAGTGTTAGGGAGCATACATGTAATTTATCAAAGTTAGGGACTATAGTACTATACGTGAAGCAAATCACATGAAGCAGTAGTGTAATTAACTCTATTTTCTATATATATTTTTAATCATTTCTCATAGATTTAAGAATGGAGTTGGTAAAAGAGGATGACATGTGAATGCTCTAATGTAAATGAATGTTCCCTCTTTATTTGGGGGTTGAGAAATGGGGATGGTGTTCTTGATACAGAATATAATATATATATATATTTATATATATATATATATATATATATATATATATTTTTTTTTTTTTGATGTTAAATTAGCAATAGTTGGTGAAATTGTGAAATTGGATTACGCTGGAAAATATGACTAAAATGTTGATTTACCAGTATGCTTTTCAATAATCAATAGTATAATAAGCTGTATCATGAGGTTCTCTTATTAAGTTTTGTCTGATGAGGAAATTATTAATCTTTTAGGTATGGTTCGGGTTGCAAGTATGAAGGCGTTAGTCTGGGTTGCAAGTATGAAGACGTAAGTCTGGGTTGCAAGTATGAAGACATCGGTTCGGCTTGCAAGAACGAATTATGTAAAGGCATCACAAGGTTAGCCCAAATTCTACCATTTAATGTTCGTTTATATCTAACGGGTCAACTAAAAACTAGCTTATATACAAGTATGTAGTATTATTATATGTATATATAATTATGTGTAGTATAAACTATAAAACATGCATACTTAAGTGTATGTAGTGTAAATTTGTGTGTTATATATATACACGCAAAAATGTTTTAATCTTCATTATATTAATGTAACTTTATGGTTTGTTAGGCAGTTTCTACGGTTCGGGTTGCAAGTATGAAGACATAGGCTCTGGTCACAAGAATGAACTCCATAGAGGCGTCTCAAGGTTAGCCCAAATATCCATCTTCAAGCTGTAAATGAGATTGTGTTGCTTTACAATTTCAACCATGTTCCTTGAGTTTTTCACTTCATATTGGTTGTTCTAGTGTTCCACCATTGGTATCGGACTTGAGAATAATTATGTTTCCGTTGACGTATCAAGACCGCATACACCCGATGCTTCAGCTTGTAAATCTACTTTACACCTAAGGCTTTAGTATCACCACTTTTAGCACTAACTTCAACAAACCCAAAACCTCCAACTATACTCACTTCACTTTAAAATTCATCCATTCACATGATGAAAGTTATTCCAAATCAGCCTTACAAGTCACTTCTGCTTTTTCCAGATGAACTTGTTCGATCAACGCGGTGCAGATCAATTATGCCACCTGCTGGAACTAGAATTGGCGGTGAAAGATGAACCATTCGTTTCTTGTTTAATTAATCATTGATGCTACTTTATACTTCTCTTAATCGATCAAAAGAGTGGTTCATCTTTCGCCGCCAATTACAGTTCCAGCTGGTGGCGTAATTGATATGCACCGCATTGATTGAATAACTTCACCCGAGAAAATGTTGTCGTGACTTGTAAGGCTAATTAGGAATAATGTTCATCGTGCCATTGGATAAACTTGAAAGTGAAGTGAGGGTAATTGTCTGGATAAACCCGTAGACTCACCGCCTCAACGCCTGGGATCGACAACGGAAACCGACTGAACCCGACACCACCATATTGGTTCACCTCAATTTTTATAATTTTATAGTTTTTTTTATATTTAGTTTTATTTCCGGTACAATAAATGCATGTCACGAAACCGACCGAATTTGCGTCGACTTAACAGCTAAATGCTTGGGTTTTACCACCGTCTGAGTTTTATCGACCTGCATGCGCCGGGTAAAAAACTAGTTTGTAATAAATGAAGAATTTCATAAACTCGATTTTCATAATATACTTTTCAAGATTTCAACTTCTTACTCTCACACTCTACTATAAGTCACATACTCTTTTCAAATACATATTAAATTGTGTAACGTTGTGATGGTTTGCCGTGAGACTAAGTTTATGCATCACAAATATTAATATTTCATAACCCACATACTCTTTTCAAATACGTAGTAAAATGCGTACTATTCTCCCTCTGTCCCTCATGCGAACATGGGATCAATTTTGATATATTTGGTTTTTGAAGTGATGGGAATTAAAACCGATTTGAGTTCACATGTGAAAAGATAAAGATAGAGTGAGACGGTTAAAAATGTTTAGAAACAAGTCCACATCATAAATGTTTCAGTTATTGTACAATATTCAACTTTCAACAATATTTTACATTATATCTACGTATATTATTAGGGTTAGGCTAAATGTACCCCCTGGTTACTTGTCATACCCTCCCCCCTTAATATTTTTTTTACAAGTTGCGTTTTCTTTTTATGATTTCGAGTTTAGGGTTTTGGGTTTCGGTTTTAGGGTTTAGGGTTCGGGTTTAGGGTTTAGGGTTCGGTTTCGGGTTTCGGGTTTAGGGTTTAGGGTTCGGTTTTGGGTTTAGGGTTTAGGGTTCGGTTATGGGTTTAGGGTTTCGGTTTTAGGGTTTAGGGTTCGGTTTCGGTTTAGGGTTTAGGATTCGGTTTCGGGTTTAGGGTTCGGTTTCGGGTTTAGGGTTTTGGGTTTTTTGTTTATTTTGTAAAAGATAAAGTGGTAAAATAAGGATATTATAAATATATATACTATTAAAATTAAAAAAAGATATTATAAATATTTATAATATTAATATTAAAAAAATAAATTAATAGTAAGACTTGATAGTTTTAATTTGATATATGTAGTGGAGGTTATCAAATGAAAGTAATGTTGTAGAGACTAATATGTATATAAATAATGTCAAGAGCTAATTGTAATTTATGTAATAAGTTCAGGGGGTATATTTAGTAAAAATGGAGTAAAGGGGGGCATGTTTAGCAGCACCCATATTATTATCTTCCAAGTAATTCCTACATCTTGTTTCCAAATATGGGATTATGTTTTAAGGTCCTTTTAGAACTAAAAGGATTTTTATTTGAGTAACTATGATGAAGATTGATGTGTTTTATTATTTTGAATGCTTATCATTAATAATAGTAATAACAATAATAATAATAATAATAATAATAACTATTACTTTCTTTTTATAATTATAATTATATTAATATTATAAGAAGTTTGTTGCATTAATGATGAAAGCGGGTAGCGAGGGGAGGATCAGGAAAGGGTCTAGGCAGTATTTACGCGAGCCTTTTAATTAGTCTTAGTCTGAACTTTGAAGTTAATTAGAGAGAAAGAGATTGTTCATATATTAGAGTTACCCAAGCGAGTTAAATATGTAGGAGTTGAATCTTATGTACAGATAAAATGGCAAATTAGCAACTGTTATGTTGACTTTGAGTGTAGATAGAATCATGGGTTCCACACTTATAGTCTTGCACAACCTCTTTAACTAATATATACTAAAAAACAAATGTACACCAAAAGAGAAACCAACAGAATCAATCCGTCCCATTAGCAAAATACAAGTAACCACTCCCCACCTAGCTAACAGATGCAGATAGATGACTAGGTCGCCAATACTTTGAGTGATGATATGAAGGCAACCAGAGACTCGAGAGACTTCGATCAGCCCTCCAACATTTGTTTCAATTTTTTTGCCCTTTGCTCATCTCTTCATCCTCCATCGCCCTTCATATCGCCTCTTTAATCTCTATTTTCTCCAACATGATGAACAACGTGATTCCAGACCGGACAATTCGGTTGTTTATGTAAGTTTTGGAAGTGTTGCTCAGTTGGAAGAGGAACATTTCCAGGAAGGTGTTCATGGCTTGATTCACAGCGGGCGGTCGTTTTTATGGGTGGTTCGGCCCGGGGTTGTGAATGGTTCACCAGGGGTCGAGCTGCCATTTCCTGAGGGGTTCCCAGGTGATCAGGGGCAGATTGTGAAATGGGCTCCTCATCAAGAGGTGCTGCATCACAATGCAACCGCCGCATTTTGGACCCATGGGGGAGTTTCGTTGTTGTCGAGGACAAATTTAAATGTGAAGTGGGGTAGTTGCAGTTTTCGGTTTGTTAAAGGTGGAGGCAAGGATGGTGATGGTAAAGCCTTTTGAGTGGAGTACATTGGCTAGCTGCAAACATCGAATTTATGTGACCCAGATACCGCAACGGGAGCATGATCTTTGCTTGGTTTTCCATGGTTATGACTGAGAATTTATTATGTTTATGATATGAACTATGATTAAGGATGTTGGCAAATTCAGATTGCAATAAACACAAAGAATTTGATAATATACTTTGCTTTGCAATTGGTTTGGAGGTACAAACTTTCTTCTTGTGATGGTGGGGGTTTATATAACCCTAGAATCACATCGAATTTAGTTTCATATTACCTGCCTTTGAAAAATAATAATTGGCTACACGTACCCTTCACATGCGTATGTTTGCTCCTTCTATATGTAGATAAGCAAAACAAAAGCAGTGTGCAGAAATGGAAACTGATTCCAATATGTTGTCATCTCAAAAGACTTACATAATTAGATCAATTTACACATATGATATATAATACAGTATAACTTTTGTAAGTATGTACGTTATATACAAAATACATGGACGTTGTACACAAAATATATATTTAGCTTTGCAAAAAATATCTGGTAACAGCTAACGTCATCACACTTCACCTGTCATGCACTATGTTAGGGTATAAGTTGGTATTAAAGCATACTATGTCTCCAGTGGCGGACCCAGGATTTTTTGTCAATGGGGTCCCAATTTTTTCGGTTTACAAAATTTTTCGGGTCAGTCGTTATTCGGGTCGGGTCGAGGCGAGGAACATAATAAAACACAGAACTATGGTGTCATTGGAAACGAGTAAGTAGAAAGAATCTAAATTACAAACTAGATGAAACATACACTTTTAATTCATACCCGAAAAACATGAACGTAATCTATATATATGGTCTTACATAATTGACCAAAACATGAAAAAATAACTCTAACACAAATAAATGATTAATTATAATATACATACACAAGGTAAATAATAAAAGAATATGCAAAATCCATGTTAACATTATATATGTTGCATGGTGATAATGACCATATGAGAGAAACTAACAAAAAGCACAAATACCCTAACTGAATAACTAAGACTAGGATATTAAAAAAACAACAAAAGAGGAGTATGATGGGGCTTGAACCTACAACCTCTCACAAGTAAAACAAGGGACTTTCCACTGTACCAGTTCAATGTTAATAGTATGGGTTCCAAGTATTAATTTTTATGGGGTCCTTACAAAATTTAATATACCGTCTCTAAGTAATTTTTAAAAAACATCGGTGTCCCGGGACCCCGATCGGACCTATGTGGGTCCGCCCCTGTATGTCTCGATGGATAACCTGATGACAGGTGAATCTGCTTGTTTTTGGTTGCTGATTTAGGATCGGGGTGTATGGAGGTTTTGCATGTAACATTTTGAACTTTTGGGTTTCGCTTTCGACTATTTATTTTACATGTAATGTTTGCTAGTTATAAAAAAAGGGTCTTACTAATAACACTCCACACCCCCCTTAGGCTATGTGTAGTGAATGAGTTACAAAATGTGACGTTTTGTGTCATATGACGCTCAGTCAGCAAATGATAGATTTTTGTTTTTAAAGTGTAATGGTGTTGTAGCCTAATATATATATATATATATACATATATATTATATTAAACACACATAATATAATAAAAAAAACAAAAGAAAATGAGGCGAGAAAATCCCGTAGCCCCCCCCCCCCCCCAACATTTCGCGCCCTTTATCTCCGGGGGGGGGGGGGGGGGGGAGGGGGGTTGGTGTTTAAAACCAAAATCGCCCAATTTAGCCCCAATTTCTCGCCCAGTACAGGCAGCCTTAGGCTATGTACAATGGAGGGTTACAAAATGGGGCGTTTTGCGGCATGTGACGTCCAGTCAACAAATGTTGGGTTTTTGTTTTTTGAGTGTAATGGTGTTTTAGCCCCATATATATATATATATCACACACTACAATAATAATACACACACACAAAACACAGGCAACAAATACTTGTGGCACACCCACAATTCGCCCCATTTGTAGCCTGGGGGCCGGCGTTCGCGCCCCATTTCGACCCTATTTCTCGCCCACTACACTTGGCCTTATGATCATATTGACAAATTGTTCACCCTTCCATCCAATGAACAGAACATGATGACCTAGCTTATGCACCTATGGGAAAACCCGTAAATGGTTCAATTCGGAACAAAATGCTTAGACGAGACTCGAACCAAGATCTTCCATAAGAAAAGTAATAGAGGGACCGCTGGATCAAATGTTCTTTACTCTTTAGTTTATATACCCACTCCCATGGATCCAAACCGAATGCTGATCTTGAAAAGATAAACCTTTTAAAAATGGGCAAATAAATTAAATCAAATAAATCCTTGAAATTTGCCTTCAAAGTAAAGGTGAAATAAAATAAAACCATGAAAAGGACGATAAGGCCCTATATCTTATAGACAAGGTACAAGACAGGACGTGAGTGTTTGTTTTTAAGATAAGAATAGTACAAATATAAAAGAATACAGACATGTCTTCGTGTTGTCAATTTCTTTTGTTATTACACATACGTAACTCACCTTCTCAACCACACAATTACACAAATATTAACCTTTTATGATCACATACAACCCATGACCACTTTAATTCATATACTCACCAAACTTGCAGTAATATTCACAATTCTTCTATGTGAATTAAGTGTTATACTAGAAAATAAGGAACTTAAAAGGGAAAATTTCAACAATGGGTATTCTCAAAAACAAATTTCAGGTTTTTTAAATATCAGTTATATTAAATTCCAAAAACAGATATTTAGAAGTAGCCGGGAAGACTCCTTTTGGCAACCAAACGAGCAATTTACAGAGTCGCTTAAAAGACATCACATGGTCATAAACCAACCAAAACGAGCAGGTTTAATAGACGTTTAGTCACCATGAACAAAGAATTTGCATGTCTAGGAAACAACGCCCACGACTATTGCAACAGTGCTTTCATCATGACGAATAGATCTTACAATTTTCCAAAACACGAGTAGTTTACCAAAAAAAATTTGGCGAGGTGTTTTGTTTACGCCAAAGACATCAAACCAGTTAATTTTACAAAAGACTTGCATAACCGGTTAGTTTACAAGCTCAGTTAGTCAATACGAATAGATCTTGGACAACACTTAGAATGAGTTTTGGTTCATTGTTTTTTGTTAAAAAAAAAAAGTGGTTCGGTTTGTTGTTTTTTGTTAAAAAGAAGTAGTTCAGTTCATTGATTTTTGTTAAAAAAAGGTGGTTTGTTTCGTTTATTTTTGTTAAAAAGTGCTTCGGTTCGCTTATTTTTGTATAAAAAAAGGTGGTTCGGTTTGTTTATTTTGGTTAGAAAAAATTAATTTTAATTTAAATATATTTTTTAACACATAACCGGTACACGTCACTATTTTTCGCCACATCATCATACACGTCATAAAAACTAACGTTACCCCGTTAGAGGCAATAGTTCGAATTGAAACTTGGGACTTGTATAGTGCATTTTCAAATTTTGGTTTAGCACAGACCACGAGACAACTTTTGGATCGTTAAATTTCAATATCCCTTTAAATTTTGCTTTTTAGGGATATTTTAAACTCAAATTACTACCTATTCGCTATTTGTGTTACTATCCTTGGTAATACCTAACAATGGTTGTTTGATTTGTCATATTTGTCGTTACTCTCCTGGGATACACCTAACAATATATGGTTGCTTGATTTGTTATTATTGTTGGTCATTTTATGACATTGGCTTCTGATCTGATTTGTAAACTTATGACCACGATCTTTTGTCAATTAATGTTGTGTCATAAGGTCATCACCATACTTCCTAACAAACTTAAATAAAAAATAAGTCAGTGGAGGTCAAACTCATTCAAGTGGACACATGCAATGGTGAATGAACAGGCTTGGATTCACAATCATACGACAAGGTAAAGAGTACCTTCTAAAATTATTGATCATGCGTGATGACCGTTCATTATTATTGATATGACTGCTAAAAAGTAGAAAGTGTACATCTCAAACAACCTACGTATGTATCTTGTACTTGACTTACTTTAACATAGAGCGATAAAGAGCAAAAAGGATGATTAGCATTCTGTCGTAGGAAAGATTTCGTTGTGTTTCGAAACAGGCAAGTCAGGTTGAGTTGGATAACAAGTAGAATGGGGTTAGGTCAAAACTGTTTCAATCGAAAAAAATGTAATCAGTCAAAAATATCAATCAGAAAGTATATCCAAATTCCAAACACTATGTTTAACAATTTACGAGGCCAATATATTGCAAATAAATTATTGCTAAGTATCAATGAAAACTTAAGTTAAAACTTACAATTAATTAAAAACTGAATTGGTATAAATTTGAAACGGAAAACTTTGCAAGAAGAAAAACATAGTTGTAGATCTAATCTAAGGTTCCACGTGAGTCTCTATAGCATTGACAAAACACATGTTAACTAAGCAATGATACCAAGTATCAACATTTAAAGTAAAGCGATAACGAAATTGACATACCAACGGTGGTGACCCCGTGACTATCAAAAGTTTATAAATCGCATATATTGTCGTGAAAAGAACTAAAAAAGCAAAATCAACATTTTGTGAGATATATTATGGCGACAATTATATATTTTGTTGGTTATACACGGTTTTTATTGGTTAAGCAAGTAGGTTTGACCATCATTGACCTTAATTTTTACTAAGAATCTTCAACCATTTTTAACCACTATTTTCCAAGTTTATCATGGTTTTGAAAAAATATCCATAACAGTCATTTTTTTCCGTTGAATCCGACGGAATTTAATCAACCGCCTGTGGAAAATCGTTGACTTGTAAAATCTCACAACCTGTTAAAGTATTAATGGAATTTGTAAATAATCATCGGATCTGACGAAAGTTGAGAGCTAGGAGATGACAATTTTCTTCAAATCCGACCATTTTTTAACGGATTACATCATATCCATTAATACGTTGAAACATGCCAAGATTTTACAGGTCAACGAGTTCTTCAACAAATTATGTCGGATCCATTAAAAATTCCGTTGGACGACGGTTTTAGAGTGACCATTTTGAGAGAGAGAATATTTGAAATACAAAGTTCATATTAAATGAAGTTTTAAAAATAAATATATTATATAAAATTACCTTACCAATAAAACATGTTATGAATCAGCAGATTTTGCTTTGCAACAAAAAAGATGAGTAGACAAAGTTTGGGCATGGTTCTTGAATCATGTGATCGGTTAGTGTGTTGTCAAATGTCAAACATTTCGGTTGGCAACTTTCTATTCTAGGTAGGCCAATAGCAAGACAAATCAAGATGGATGCATAGGCATATTTGAATGAATCTGGCAGAAAGTAATGAAGTATAATAAAGAAGCATATAATTTAGAAGACCCAAACTTGAGAATGGGAACCAATTGCAAATATGTACGTATTTTGATAGGTAGTAAAGTAAATTTGGTGATGCCATATTATAGGGAGACTCACAAATATTGGGGAATTCATGTCTTGTTCTCAACGCTTCTGGATAATTGTAAAGTTTGTAACGGTTCTAGTTGTGCTAAAGATAGTTTGTTAAGTTGTTAAAAAAAATTGAGAGAAAATTTGAGTGTCGGCCATGACCAAGGCTATATGTTAAAGATGTGGAGTTTTTTTACCAACATGGAGTAAGAGGAAAAATTATTTATCAAATTGGGTGGTTTGAAAAGTATTTACCAAAATATGTATTTTCTTTTTAAAAAAATTATCACCTTGGGTTGTGATAAAAAATAATTTATATTTAATAAAAAACTTTAGTATTTTATTTTAAATAGAAAAAAAAATATTTTGTTGAATATGATTATTCTATCAAAAGCAATATTCAAGGATTTTTAATCTTCTATACATGTCGCTGAATCTTATTAAGAAAGATTTTTATATTCAAATATTTTTTGACTTTATAAATATTTTTTTAGTATCTTTGAAAAAAATATTACACTTTTCTTTTTAGTTTTTATATTATATATATATATATATATATAACTTTAAAAAGGTAATAAGAAAAGGTAGTCGTTCAAAAACAAGTAGAAAATATAAATGAATTAAAAAAGAATGTTTTAAATTTGTTTTACTTTTTAGTATGTAAATTTAATCAAAAATAAGATAAATTTCACTATACATGTTTCTTTAATATTTTTTTTTAAAACTAAAAGAATATTTCTAAAGACTAAAAACATTTGTATTTAAAAAAACATTTAAAAATGTTATAGCTACACTTATAGAAGATTAAACAACATTTAATATGTATTCGATAAAATATCATGATCCAACAAAAGATAATTTATTTTATTAGAAACTTTTTTTAAGGTTTTTAAAACATAAATTATTTTTTTATCAATAGCCCAATAAATATTAAGAGTGAAAAAACAAAGTTCTAAAGAAATACCCATTTAGATAAATAACCTATATGGGTAAAAACTCAATGTGACCACCTCCGTAAACCATGGTTGTTCATGCTATAATTTATTATTTGTTGATTTATATTTTATTTAATGTATACACATCTATGATTAGTGCACCCGTGGCATTCATTTACATCTTTATTTTCACATATTTTTAAACCATTCTCCAGGCTTTTTGAAACCATTCTTCATGACATTAGTGCTCTAAGCCTTTTGATACCATATTACCATTTCCCAAATACTTCATTGCGGCATCCAACAACTTACTCGAACAAGAGCGAACCTTTTTTTCTTGGTTTGACCAACAAATGTCTAATTTTTGTAGCTTGTGTTAGTTTTGAATTTTTGATAGCGTTGCCCAAGTGGATGAGGAAAATTTCCTGGAATCAACGCATGAGTTGATTGATAGCAATTAGCAAGCAGTCATTTATATGGTGGTTTGAGTTGGTTTGTTAACAATTCCACAAGGGTTGAACAACCGTCTAATGGCTCATGGCCGGGTAAGAATGGGTGAATTGTGAAATACACTCCTTAGCAAGAAGTGCTACATCATAAAACATTTGGTGCCTTTTAAACCGTTGGTGGATAATCGAGTAATTACCCATCTAGTATCTTTTGAGTAACTATTCATTGATCACTATATTTGTCGTTATCACCATAAAATGCATCTATGTAACTAGAATGTATTTAAATTTTATAATATCTAAATAATTATTGGTTCTACTTTTGTACTTAATTAGAGCAACAGATTATTTAAATATATGTGAGTGACTTTTCTATATTGTATGAATAATGGAGTAGTTGTGAGAGGAGAAGTAATAACATGTTACTATTCATGAGTAAATTTAGAAAAACATTGTTCATACTGTAAAAAATTTTAATTTAATGTTTTTTGAAATTAGTTATAAGTAGAATAGAGAGAAAAAATAATGATAAAAATATAAAAAATAAAGTATTACTTAATTGAATAGAAAATAAAAGATGTAATAATTTTTAATGTAATTATAGAAATGAAAAGATATATCAAAATACTATTAACTTTCTATACTTTTTAACATTTAACAAGTTTTGAATATATACAATTCTATCAAAATTTACTTTTGCACCTTCTACTTCTACTTTGGTATTCTTTGCTTTCATATTATGCGATTCATAATGTTTTTGAACTCATTGAATTTGGATTTATGAGCATCACATTATGTGGTTTTGGTGTTTAGATTAATTCTACAAAATTAACTACTTAAACTTTTATCATTTAAAAAGAAAAAAGGGAGATGTCTTCTAGTGGTCCAGCAGGTCATGAAAGGCGTTACTTTCCAGAGTTTGCTTTGGGAATGGGACACATTCATTCATTCCCACCATGTGATAGTGCAACTGCAACACTCACATTAGTACATTATATTTCTTTATATTCTTTTTAATAGAGGTCAATAATGTCACGTATTTCATTTTCTTAAGTTTGAATTTTCATTATATGAGGAAACAAAAAGAATTCATACAAGTATGGTATGCTTGAAATTATAAAAAGATCGAACATAGTGAAAATTATAGTAATACGGTGTGTCATACTTAGTGACATGTCAACGATGAATTTGACATTAGAAAGGAACGTCTAGGTGTCTAATCTCTTTCTAATTTTATACCAGTTTTGATTACAAAGGGTTTTCCCTACATACACCACACATTTAATCCATACACACACACACGAGTACACCATTGTCTTGAGTACACATGTATATGTTGCAAGAAGCTACGCAATTGGTCGGACGCAACAACCAATTGCTCTTGAGTACACGTGTTGTGTTATGATGAAATCTTATACTTAATTTTAGGATGCATACGATAAACCAAGTCGTTATGCGTCTCAAAGCTAATGAGAGGCGTCTCGAAACAGCGACGTAAACGTGTCTCAGAAAAAAGTTTGACATAAAATATTATATTTTAAGGTGATGACCACTAAATTATTTCTACAAATCATAGTTTACCAAAACCGTTTTTTTTTTTGCATTCTAGACGGATGGTAGAATAGTACATAGGTGTTTATATTTAGGATTATAAATATATAATTAGGTGTACTACTATATCATATATATATATATAAAAAAAATATCAGGTCAGGTAAATACTCAAGTAAACAGATACATGTATTGGAAATTAATCATAAAACAGGTTATCGAGAAAGGCGAGGGGGCTTTGTGAAAGTGTTTTAATATGTTTATTTTAGTATGGTAAGAATATATGAGTTATACAGTTTTCTAGAATAAGCTTTCTTGTTTTGCAAGATGTTAGTTTTATTTTAAATAGATGGTTAGAGGTATTGTAATTTGTGTTCTTGGTTTTATAAATAAAAAGCGTCAAACAAATTGTTCAATCTCATGTTTGTGTTCAATTAAGGGCATGATTTCAACAACCTGTTAATCTGTTATCGACTAATCAGGCCGGGTAAATAGCTAATCGGCCTAACAAAGTAAATAATCACCGTTAACAAATTTTTTTAATTTGCATTAATCTATATGATTATTTTAGTTTATTATAAGACATAACCTATGAGGTTTTCCTAACATAATTTGGGCTTAAAAGGTACATAATTTGAAGTTGGATATCTAGCCTTATTAAAAATGAATTTGGGCTTTAGCAATTAGATAGATATCTCCTATCTGTAAACTACTAAACTATAATAGTTGCGTTTTTTTTAAAGCGACTTGATATAATAGAATGCTAGTTATTCAATCAAAATAAAACAATAAACTAAATATGTATTCAAAGAAACGCAACTATCGGACTTGTAACCTTGTGAATCCCATCACTCCAAACCAACGAACCCGAAAGAGCTCTCGATTTAGTTTTTGCATTAATGGGCACCACAAACGATTGCTTCACTTCTTGCCCACAAAACAAGACTGCTCGGGTTAACCTCCGCCACCATCCCCGATGGTGCAACCACACGGGCCTGCCAGCCTGGTATGAAGAACCTGTTTGCACCCGCATCAGTAACCGTCATGTTGAAGGTTTGGGTTATTCTACGCAAATATTTTGACGAAAGAGCGAAAGAACGGTAGTTTAGGTCCCACATAGTTGCATTAGTGGTCACATAGCAAACACTTGAATCCCCAGTGACGATTTTTCAAAGCATCGGAAAAAGATACCATATATCTAACGGGTAACTAACCGATAAATAACAGATGGGTATTGGGCCAGGTGTTAGTTTAAACTTTAAATCTACACAATTTTAAAATTTGTCCAAATTTATTTTCTACTCCTTCCATGTTAATTAAACTGAACATATTACAACTTGAATATCAGGTTTCAGTTCCAACTAATTTTGTAAAACAGAACCACTTGGCATTCAGTTTCTGCACTTTATTAAGGCCCGCAGTGGACGAAGCATCTGCCTCGTGAGCCCAATCGTATTAACGCTTTCTTGGGCCATACCGATCAGTTCCCACTCAAACTCTTGCACCATTCTTCCAATTCCCGTGCAAGAAATCAGCATTGCTTGAAGAGCACCCGCACACACCCGTTTCCCCCCTCCAAACGCCATAGTTCTTTGGAAATCAATCGGTTTATCTTTCTTCATAAATCTCTCTGGATTCCACTCTTCAGGATTCTCCCAAACATTCTTCTCCATGTTACATCCATAAATGTTTACTGCTATCTGAATATTAAACATATTCCTTATTTAAAAAAACAAAGAAAAACTAAGATGTAAAGATCACATGTTTTGACTTCTTTAAATAGTCAACCTCGGTCCTGGCTGGAACATGGTAACCTCCTAGAACTGTGTCTTCATGCACATATCGTAATGGAATGATAGGAACTGGACTATGCCTTCTTAAGGTTTCATGAATAATAGCAGTTATGTATGGCAGCTGAGCCAAATGTTCTTCTGTTATCTTCTCTGACCCACAAACACTTTGGATTTCTCGATACAAACGATCCTGAGTTACATAATTAAAATGCATCAAATTTTGGTGAAACATATACTATTTATATCATAGGTTGAAAAAACAGAACAAACCTGAATCTTGGGGTGTTTTGCAAGTTCATACATTGCCCATTCGGTGGTCACCATGGTGGTGTCTGTTGATTCGACAATTGGCTCCCATAGTGACATAAGTAGTTGTTGATCGGTTAACGTTTGTGCCTCTGACAGCAAGTAATCAATGTAGCTGTTTATAATCTGTTTTTTTACAAGAAATTAAGACGAGTTACTATGTATTATTCAAACATGATCGAACACCACTGACACCCCTAATATAGTAATATTAACAACCAAGAAATTAAGAATCACAATTTACCTCCCCTGAGGCAATACGGTTTTTATGTTCTTTGATAAGAGCATTCATCACAGCTTCTTTTCTTATATGCATTCGTTTCATCGTGTTCTCAAACTTTTTATTTGGGATCCACTTCAGATACGGGAAGAAATCTCTCCAGTCGACACTGATAGCACCCATCATCGGCTCAACCACCAACACCTGAAGCATCTCATCTCGGCTCATGGTGAGTTTAAGATCCTCCACATATATGTTCTCTACATCCTTTCCAAGAACCTATAAAGGTAGATAATGAAAACACAATTCCTTTATATAATAATCAAATAATAATTATAATATAACGCGAACTCACTTGTCTCAGTGCTAATCCAAAAAGTTCGGTCTGGAATATTTTCCTTAGATTCACTTCTTGTCCGGTAGAGGTTTTGATGGATGTGTGTAGTCGGTTTGAAATACAGTCCATCATGATGTCTCTATGAACACGATGTTTGTTCTGAATATACGCATTTAAAACGAAAAGTTTAAAGAAAAGGTGGTATAAAGCACTTAACCACATGCAAGTATATAAGTTTAGGAGGCAAACCTGAGCATTCGGTCCCAATAAACCAGTGAGTAGATGGCGTTTGAAGGTTTTGTGAAAATCATTATAATCACTCAAAGCTACCAAGGTTTTATCGGCTGAGAGGATCTTTAATGCATTTGATAGCTTTCTTGTTGAGATGGATTGAAATCTGCTAACAAATACCTATAAGATGCATGAAACTAGAGGAGTTAAATGGGTCGTGTTTGTGGGTTGATGGGCCATCCAGAAGACGAAACAAATATTCAATACTTGACACAAATACGACCCGGTTAACCATAAACTTTTTTTATTTCTTTTTTGCATATACTATATAACCATTTCACACCCGAAACTAGAAATGTATATAAAACAATTACACACGACACGTTTAATAAAATCAAAAGTATACTGGTTAATTCTAGTCAAGTTGGCACACGAATGTGACATGTTTAGCTAAACGTGTCCAAAAGTTTAATTTGAAACTTACACGAATCCCTTAGTGTCATAAAACCTTATTAATGGGTGTAAGATAGCATAGCATTAATTATGTTTTGACTCGGATCTTGCTACTTGAATTTAGGGGTGTGCAAGAAACCGAAAAAACCGATCCGAAACCGAATTCAAACCGAAAATAAACAAAAATTGACGGTTTGGTTTTATGTTTTTGTAGAAACCGAACTGTGTGGTTTTGAATGTAATGAAAACCAAAAAACCAAACCAAATTCGTAAATTTTTATTTTTTATTTTACGTGATTTATAAGAATTTAATAAACATGTGAGTTAAATATTTCTTTTTTATTTTTTATTTTAAGTAATTTAACAATTAACAAAGTTATATATACCTAAATTCATGATTTTTTGCCAACTTTTCTTTTGGCATAAAATTTTCATGTTCAAACAGCAAAAACTGAACGAAACCAAATGGTTTCAGAAAAAATCAAAAACCAAAGTTTTGGTTTTCAGTTTGGTTTAGCCCAAAACCGCACCGAACTTCCTAGTGGAATGATACATCGTTTTGGTGTATTTAATACTACTACGTACGTACCTCCTTGGCGACTTCGTTTGAACTCACCACCACCAGCGAAATGGCTCCGGTTCTAATCGAATAAACCGGACCATAAGTTTCTGCCCATCTGGTAAACGTCATGTACGGTTTCTTTTCCTTGAGTTGCAGTAAATTCCCCAGCAATGGCAACCCAGGCACTTCTGCAAATATTAATCACATATACTTAACAAATTATTCTAACGTTAAAATCGATTGATCCAAGTACATATATGTGTGTATAAGAGTACCAGGAACCCGAGGGAGATGATTTGATTGACCGCTGTGATCGGATGCGTAGCTTCTGAGATACCAGACTGAAATAGCGATGATGATGAGTGCAACGGCCGTACCGCCGCCGGCTAATGTTATTCCGTAAACTGTCAGCATATCGATCTGTTGGTGGTAGTGGCTAGTAGAGTATAAAGTGGTGACTGGTGACTGTTAGTTGTGTAAATATGATGGATGTTATTCACTTATTCTTATTCTATGTGATTAGCAATTAGGTAAGGAATATATATATATTATTATATATATTAATTAATCTGTATAATCCTTTGTGAGGAGAGATCACTATTTAATTGTGTTGGTATATTACTGCATATCTTACAAGCTTTTGATCATGCTATTCACTTCTTATCCTTTGTTCTTTTGTGTTACATGTGTTCTTAGGTTTCTAAATTTTACTGTTTCATTTTTTTTACCAAGTTTTAAGCACTTGATACAACATTATAATGCATGTTCCTTCTTTTGTTATTATACCTCAAATTTATACTTCAATCCCTCAAGTTCACATACAGTTATTTATGGCACAATCTTATTTCTTTGGTTTTTATTGTTTTACTCTTTTAACTTTATTAATTTTGATGTTTTATTAAATTCATAATATATATTTGCAACAAGCTTATATTTATCTACGTTTTGATGTTAATTTCACTCAAAATAAAGAAGTGTTGTCGTAATATACAAATCATCGAAGCACACATAAAGCTCTTTCAAGGTTTCGATTTATTTACAAATTTATTTTTCTCTAATAATATTAAGAACATGATGTAACAATATTTGGATTTTTCATTGTGACATCTTTATTTTTATCAATGTTTCAATATAAATGACGTTAATCTTTTCAAAACGTAACGTGCAGCAACTTGATGATCCCGACCTAAATACTGGTGTGTGTGTGTGTGTGTGTATGACTGATTTCTTTTGAGAACCGCTTTGAGCTTTAATAACTCGAAAGAACTCAACTTAACAAATTTTTTTTACACATGTGTAATACGTAAGTGTAAGTACTGTACAAAAAATTACAGTATTTTTTTACACACCGAATCGACTTGTTACACATGTGCAACTAACATTTAAACTTGTGTAATCATCAAAAATACTTATTCTCTCTCCTGATTCATTTTTTAATCAAATTTAATCTCAGCCACATATTTCATACCATTTAATTAAATGTTTGGTCTAAATTGAGTTCTCAAAATTCTTACAACTCATCAAGTTTTCAAAATATCCCTCCCATATATATATATATATATATATATATATATATATATATATATGATTGATTTCTTTTAAGAACCGCTTTGAGTTTTAAGAGCTCGAAAGAACTCAATGTAACAACTTTCTTTTTTGAATTTTTTTTACACATGTGTAATACGTAAGTGTAAGTAATGCACAAAAAATTATCGTAATTTTTTACACATCGAATCGACTTTTTACACATGTGTAACTAAAGTTTAAACTTGTGTAATAAACAAAAATACTTATTCTCTCTTATGATTCATTTTTTAATCAAATTTAATCTTAGCCACACATTTCATATCATTTAATTAAATGTGTGGTCCAAAATTAAGTTTTTAAAATTCTTAAAACTCATTAAGTTCTCAAAATATTTCTCCAAATATATATATATATATATATATTAGTGGTAGCTGAATCAGGAGGTGGTTGATGTTATTCACTTATTCTTATTCTTATTCTATGTGATTAGCAATTAGGTAAGGAATATATATTATTATATATATTAATTAATTGGTATAATCCTTTTGTGAGGAGAGATAATTGTGTTGGTATATTTACTGCATCTCTTACAAGCTTTTGATCATGATATATTCACTTCTTATCCCTTGGTCTCTTGTGTTACATATGCTCTTAAGGTTTCTAAATTTTACTGTCTCATTTTTTTACGAAGTTTTAAGCACCTGATACAACATTATAATGCATATTCTTTTGTTCACACACATGTGTTAATAGAAGTAACCAACAAAACCAGTTATATCTCAAATTTATACTTCACTCCCTCAAGCTCACATACGCATTTCATGTGAATTTCGTCTCCTACGAGAAATTTCAAAAAAATTGCAAAAAAAAAAACAATACTTTTCCATTGAATTTAGTCTTGTTAGATGATTTTCAAAAAAATTTAAATAAAACGATAATTTCCCAATGAATTTAATCTCCTCAGATGATTTTTATAAAAGTTTTAAAAATCCGATGTGAGGGTTAAATGGCAAGTGTTAAGAATGTGGTGGATGATGACGGTGGGTGATGGTGGTTGATGATGGAGGTGGGCGGTGGGTGGTGGATATGATTTTCAAATAAGTTTTATAGACAACTATTCTTTTTATGCAAAAAAAAATAACTTTATTCTGAAAAACATCGAATTTAAATAATTTGTAACAAAATCCACCTTTTCTGACAACTCTTATTTTTATGCAAAAAAAGATGAAATTCATCTTAAATGCGTCGGAGGAGATGAATTTATGAGAAAATGATTTTTGGTTGAAAACTCTCGGCGAAGACAGATGTCGTTGAAATTTTCACGTTACCTTTACACGTGTCAGAGTGTGAATGACTACTCAAATCTCATGTCACGAATACCAATGTCATGCTGCAGATAGGTTTTCATGGACAATTTTAAAAATTTTAAAAAGTACTGGACTATTAAGGGAATCTCTCTCATGGTTAGGACTATTTTGGTAATTAGCCCTTAATAATCACCTTTTGGACTACAACTACTGGTTGTACACTAGTACGTAATTAGGACTTTATTGTGAGTTGTCAGTCACTCAGTTGGGGACCCTAGCGAGTACGAACGTGATGACACACATGCACATGTTAGGTACAGGTGCTCATAACCCAAGTACGAACTTTGTAGAACCCCTGTTCTCCTAATTTAGGTAAGATTCAATTTAAATCAACACTTGACCAAATTAATATAATTACCAATGGTTTTTTTTATAACTAACAAACATTACATGTAAAATAAATAGTCGAAAGCGAAACCCAAAAAATTCAAAATGTTACATGCAACCAAAAATAAGCAGATTCACCTGTCATTAGGTTATCCATCGAGACCTAGTATGCTTTAATACCAACTTAGAGCATTCTCATCCAGTTCCTTATCTCTATATCCATATATATCATATAATTACACTAAAAAATGCTACATTTTTCTCTCCTGTTCAATTAAATAATATTGTTTATACCTTTTTCATTACAGTTTTCTCTTTCCACCCTATAATTTACAAAACAATCACTACCTTTTCCCCAAATTTACAAAAAATCACTACCTTTTTTCTCTCCACCCTATAATTTACACTTACAATCACTCACAACCCCATCCTATAATTTACAAACCCTACTCACATAATTTTAGGGGATGGGTTGGGAATGCTCTTATACCCTAACATAGTGCATGACAGTAACAACACCCAACAATAAGCCTAGAGTTGAAAACAACCACACAGGCAAGACAGAGGAAGTGTGATGACGGTAGTGGTTACCAGATATCTTTTGTAAAACCAAATATATATAATTTGTGTAGAACCATGTATTTTGTTGTATATAACGTAGATACCTTACCTACAAAAGTTATATTAAATGTCATTTGCAGACTGATCTAATAATTGAATTTTGAGATGACAACATATTAAATGTCAGGTTCCATTTCTGCATACTGCTTTTGTTTTGCTTATCTAGATATAGAAGGAGCGGGTAGCGTATGCAATAGTCATTTTCAAATGGGTTCCTAGCTTTAATCAAATGGTACCTTTAAAGTCGTTTGTTTCATGTGAAGGTTAATTTAAGATCGGATTCTGGTTGCTCATAACTTGAAGTAGGCCTATAAAATAAACCGAACGTTCAGTGAACTGTTTGTGAACCATTTGACGGAAGTTTGTTTATGTTCATCCATTTAATCAAATGAATGAACACGAACGAAGTTCGTGAATGTTTGTTCATTTAATTACATATTTTGATATGGTTTTTGAATGACTCATGTACTTTTAGATGAAACTTTAGATGATGATACTACTTAATGATTTACATATAATCATTTGTGTTCATTTAAGTGTGTCCACTTATGCTGTTTGTGTTTGTTTATGTAATGTTGATATATGTTTGTTGTTATTTATGTTCGTGAACTGTTTGTTTAAGTTTCAAATAAAAATATAGGCGAACACAAACAAGTATTTTTTAAACGACGAACATACACACAAATATTTGTTTGACTGGATGTTCGTGTTTGTTTAAAGTTAAATAATATTAACTTGAATATGAGTTTGTTGTGGTTTAATCAAAAAATAGATTTGTTAAATGTGATCACCAAAGAAAGTGTGGTTACTAAATAGGCTTACAACCCTTAGTTAAACAAACACCCCAACCCCACCCCTCTTTTGTTTTAATTTTCACCTCGTTTCTCGAATATTTAATGAAAATAGAAGAAAATGAAATGCTTTAATAGTTTTTAGGTGATCCGTCATTTGAAACGACGAATGCCAACGTTGTTGTACACAATGTCAGGAATTGGCTACGGAGTTGGAGAATCCACACATGTTCTGTCATTTCAAATGAAGGAACCACTTTGGAACACACTTAATCCACTTTTTTAAATGAAGGAACCACTAAAGTAATAATTAGATTATACAAGTCATATCTCATCAAGTATGTTACAAGACTTTGCGCATTATTCGTCATCCACCATTGGAAATGGCAGATCTTGTGTTCGTTCCTCCATTTAAAGTGGCAGAACATAGATGAATTGTCCGACTCAGCACACATACACTGTCAGTCATCTTGATATTTTAGTTTATTTTAACAAACTGTTTATGTTCTTTAGCACTTGAAGTACTAACTGAAATATACATTCAATGTATTGTTTGACAATCGTTTGTTGTATTAATTGCATGAACAGAAATGGTGAGGGTGATTCTTGAGATTAAAAGTTAACGACCCTGCAAAGAAAGCCTAAATGTCAACGACCTTGGGAAGAAAGCCTACACGGGTTCACATAGATTTTAGGTGTATTACTATTGCATACTCCAAGGGCTTCGGCATCACCATTGTTAGCACCAACAACAAATCGAAAACCTTGGTTACCCTCACTTAACCTTCAAGTTCATCCTCGAAAACGATCCACACGATGAAGGTGAAGTGAGGGTAATCGGAGGTTTTCGGTTTGTTAAAGTTGGTGGTAAGGATGGTGATACTGAATCCTTTAGAGTAGAGTAGATTTGAAAGTTGAAGAATCGGGTTTACGTGGGCTTGATACTGCAAAGGAAAACATAACTATTCTACGGTGACGGTTAATTAAAGCGGGTCTATGTTTGGATTTTGTTAAAAGGTAGTCAATTCACTAGCAAACTTGAGTTTGGTTTGATAACTTGAAATATTGTTTGTAGAGTATACTTGAAGATGGAGGGCTGGATATAAAAGTTGCTATAAAGTTGAGGGGCTAAAAAGTGAAGTTGCGGGATGATGAGGGACTGGAAGTGCAATACATGAAGAAGTGAAAACGTTTAAACGGGCTGAGCTGTGGAATATTGATTGTGGTTATTTTTCCTCTCAGAGTTGTTTCTTTTAATCACTGAAACTGGGGTTCATTCATAATAGGTCTCTAGATTGTTAGATTAATCTTGTTTTGTAACCTGAGTGTTCAATTGAGAGATTGTTTTGTAATTGTTTCTTTGTTCTTTGTCTCATTGTAATCTCATCTCTTTGGTGAAAATTTAGTTAAGGAATTAATCACAGATTCTTGATTGAATATATAAGTTGTCAAATTCCGGTTGTTCTTGAGTCTAATTATATCTGATACATGTTTTGTGACATTTTTCCATTGAACTGACAAATAATTATGCTTTTAACATATTATTAAGGTTGTATTTATAACAAAATGAAGGCTCAAGAGTGGAGAATGATGATCTAATCGTTTTTTTTTCCTATCAGACAGGGATATGCGGTTTTCTTATCGAATTTAATAGACGAAGACAAAGCCATAACCGTGTTAATCAAAGTTGTTAATTTAATAATATTGATATAGATAATTAGCATAAAGTGTAAGATAGAATTGCTAATATATATTTTTCATAACTTTTGTAAATCAAACTTTGTTATATATGTCTCTTACTGGGTGCAAACATGCCTAAAAGTAAACAAGCTGAGCTGCTTGCGAGCTATTTGAGATGGGCTTTTAAAAAGTCCGATCGAGCCTAAAAGTAAGCTTGTTTAATAAACAAGTTCAAGCCGGCTTGCAAGCCTAATCAAGCATGTCATTTATATAATTTTTTAAAATATATATTTAGTAATTATTAATTAAAATATATAATGTTATGAGAAAATAAATAAGTAATAATTATTATTTTATATATAAATTATAATAGGAAAAAATATTAAAAATAATTATAATTATATAAAAAATAATTGATAAATATCAAGCAAGCCGAGCTCGAGCTTCAAACTCTACTTACAAGCCAAGCTCGAGCTCTGTGTAAGTTAAATGAGTCGAGCTCGGGATTGGCTCATTTCAACCCTAATCTTCTTCTCCTAGCCAACCCACATTCTCCCTCATCACCATTAAGACAATAAACTCAGTAAAATCAAGAATCTCGGTTGACCCATCAAATACTCTTGATCAACATGCTTAAATGAAAAGTATGCTAGATTAAACTTCTTTTCTTTAAGTTTTACAAAACCAAGTATTATGGATAGTTTCAGGTTTATAATTATTTAGTTACAGGCATATGATTAGTTTAAGGACAGAATTACAAATTTTGTCCTTTAATAAAAGTCAAATTACGGTTCGTGTCCTTTTTTTAGTTTCTTTGCAGGCGGTGTACTTTAAACATTTTTTTCCTACACGTTATGTCCTTTACGTTAACTGGGTTAGAAAAACTCAGTTAAGTATGACATGTGGTAGTCATGTGATGGGCATAATTGTAATTCTAATGTATTCTTAAATTTAAAAAATAAAAAGATATATATAATAATTAACTTAAAACTAAAAAAAAAACATTTTCAATTTCTCTTTGTGTCTGCACCTTCACCCTCACTTTCTTCTTTTTAGTTCTAAACCACCACCACCACGCCATTAACATCGCACCACCGACGCAACACCACATCACCACAAAAAAACCCCTTTAATTACTAACCCTTTAACCTGAGGATGGTTGGAGGAGCTTTGTGGCGAGGATGGTGGTGTTGGCGGAGTGTGGTGGCGACGACTGTGGGTTACGGTAGAGGTGGTGGATTTGGGTGGATTTCGGACCTTAATCACCACCTCTTTTTTCCGACCACCTGAACCACTACATCTTTTTTCGGGCCAAATCTGAACACACCGTACAGATCTGAATGGTTCAGATCTTAACAAGACCTGAACGATGTTAATGAAGTCATCCCGACCGCCGGAGTCTTGAAGTCATCATACAACAGAAAGTGCGGCCTTACTATTATTCCACCTCCTCCAATTTGTTTTCCTTATCGCCACATAAACAAACAATCCAAGAGTTTTAGGGTTAATGTTGTTGCTCCAAATGTTTCCGATGATTCAACTAAACACAAACAACTCGCCCTTCTTCTTGAAGTCGAAGGGTATTTCATTAACAATTTCTTTATTCACAGATTGGAATTTCGCTACACTTAACTATAAGCAAACTTTCACAAATAATAAAAATTTAATCTTGATATTAATTAAGATAATTAACTTGTGTTTTTTCAGGGTTCTAATGGATGTATACCGCGAATGCCACCGTGAGGCCTTCAATTTAGGTGACCCACGTGTAAATTATGTTTTCAATGATCTCCACATACCAACTTCTTGACAATTTGTGTTTCTCCGGCGTTTAAGAAAATGGGGTTGGATTGTGCTAACTGAGTTTAAAGTGGGTGTTAGAGAGGCAACAAGATCTGAACCGTTCAGATTTGAACGGTGTGTTCAGATCTGGCCTGAAAAAAGATGGTAGTGGTTCAGGTGGCCCGAAAAAGGAGGTGGTGATCCAGGTGGCAAGAAATCGGAGGTGATGTTCAGGTGGCCGGAAACCGGAGGTGGGGTTGGTGGTGGATTTTTAGGGTTTTGCAAGTGGTGGGAGGGGTGATAAACTTTTTGCAGGTGTAGACGAAAAGACCAATATGTCCTTACATGCGCCTCACTTGAGGGTATTTAACTGAATTTTTCTAACCAGTTAGCGTGAAGGACATAACGTGTAGAAAAAAAAATTTAAAGTACACCGCCTGCAAAGTAACTAAATAAAGGACACGAACCGTAAATTGGCTTTGTTTAAAGGACAAAATTTGTAATTATGTCTAGTTTAAGAACATGTTTTTGTTTAAACATTTTTATGTTATATAGTTTTACTATTTTGTAAAATACAATCTGTTGTAATTATAAGAATTAAACAGTAATAATACTTAACTAAAAAATAAATTATAGCTGAAGTTATACACCGGTTGAATACATACATACATGCATACAGATACACATGCATACATACACACACATACACACACATACATACATACACATCATAACATTTTTAGAACATATTCGATTTTAATATGGAGCGCTACGAACAAATCAGATTAATTTTTATCCATTCGGCAATTAATACTTTTGCCAAGACATTTCACATCTACCTTTAATATATTACACAATATGTGAAATCAATATTGTTATGGAGTGAAATATAACATGCATGGCACATCATATATTAAGAATGAGCAACTAAACATTAGCATGTGCTTTTAATTTGATGGATACATATGGCATCAATGACAATAAATATCTCGTGTCAACTCAAAAGGATACGGCAATTCTCATATAATCTTGTTCGTCACAAGAAAGGACAATTAAACATTGGATTATGCATTTCAATTGTAATTAAAATGTCATAGGTCGATCTAGCTTGCTACATTGTGTTTACATACCAGATGGACTCCAAAATAGATAAATAGCCAATAGCAACCAAAACATATAACATGGCCCGTCGTCACATTATAATTTACCATGACATATAAATATACATTTTGTTCGTGATAAGGTACGCATCGGTGACATTCGTGTTCTACATATCCCAGCCGACTACCAATATGTTGACATCTTTACTAAAGGCCTGCCTCGACCGTTATTTTCAAGATTCAAATCCAGTCATTTGCGTTCGAGGACCTACCGCGCTAAGACTGAGGGGGTGTCTTAGTCAACCACTAACTTTGTAAATAATATTATTATTAATATTGTATTGATTGTGATAATCTCCTTCCTTAGTTAATTACGTTGACCTTCCTTAGATAGTTGAAGGTTTGTTACGATTTCTGTATATATGCATTGTATTGAGACAAATGAGAATGGAGCAAAGTTTCAATCACTTACAAAAACCCATCTGGCCGACAAGATAATGATGCACCTAACAATGGTTGCTTGATATGTCATAATTGTCGTTACTCTCCTCAGTTATACCTAACAGCATATGGTTGCTTGATTTGTTAGTATTGTTGGTCACTTTATGTCATTGGCTTTATGAGTTTTTGTTTAATTAATGTTGTGTCATAAGGTCTGGATCTATCATCACCATGCTTCCTAGCAAACGCAAATAAAAAAGAAGTCAACAGAGGTCAAAGCTCATTCAAGTGGATACATGCAATGGTGAATGAACAGGCTTGGATTCACAATCATCTGACAATTGACAAGATAATGAGTACCTTCTAGAATTATTTATTGATTAGGCGTGATGACCGTTCACTATTTTAGATATGTCTGCTAAAAAGAAGAAATTGTACATCTCAAACAACAGACACTGAGTAATGGAGTACAACTATTATTGATATGCAGGTCTATAAAAACATTTTATATTCAGTCGACATCTAGGATGCGTGTATACACGTAAATGCGTAATTATCTATTAAAATGTAAAAAACATTATAATTAGGATACCCGTTAAAAACTTATAAACATTATAAGGTTGGGTTTTACCTTAATGCCATGGGAGAGAGTAGATCATAGGAGGCGAATAGTTGCAGGAACGATTCGGATAGGTGCACCGGTCCAAGATAATCAACCATGCACTCAAACTAGTTTTTATACCCGTCCCATTTCGGGTTTTTCAATGTACTAAAAGAATAACTGAACCAAGTTGTCCACCCACAAAGCTAACCAACTAGAAATTAACAAACCTAAAAAACAATTTGCTTCAAATTAATAGACAGGAATGTGATCACTACTTAAATCGCTTGACCTATGCATAGTCCTCCTCGACTTCGATTGGTTACAAAAAAAATATATATCTTGTATTTGATAAAGAGCAAAACGGATAATTAGCATTCTGTCCAACAAAAGATTTCGTTGTGTTTCGAAACGAGCGAGTCAGGTTGAGTTGGATAACTGGTAGAATGTGGTTAGGTCAAAACTGGTTTGGTCAAAAAGTAGATAAACGGGTCAATCTAAAAAAATGTAATTAGTCAAAAATGTCAATCAGAATTCAGAAAGTATATCCAAATTCCAAACACTATGTTTAACAATTTACGAGGCCAATATATGCAGATAAATTGTACATAAATTCAAGTCTAGTAGTCATAATGCAAAACTTTAATTGATATGACATAATGAAATACACATGTAATAAATTTCAAGTCTAGTCATAATGCAAAACTTTAATTCCGAATGCAGTACTAAAATCCATCACTTTGAATATGGTCCCTGAAGAAACACTAAGGGACCCCGGCAGATTACAGATAATCTTAGGGTTAAGTAGATGTTTTCCACGAGGGTTAGGTCCGGCAAATATGGTTATTCTTCTTGACCTGCAAAACAGACACCGTGAGCTCGTCACTGAGAAGGGGGGGGGGGTTCCTCCTTGTGACCACCCTCCGGCGTGAGAATCAGACTAGATTGCTCTGAATATAAGTGTATATTAAGAGAAATAGCTAGAGAAGATCAGATGATGATACCGTTCCAAGGTGTTGGAGTATTTATAGCCGAAGGTAGGTTTCCAAGCAGGTACGGCTAGCTGTATAATATTCCTTTTTCACCAACTACGGGCTACGTATGTGCCACGATGGGAGTTGGTGGGTAGGCAGCGGCTGATAGTGACATGGCCAGCTGTGTACTATTCCTTTTCCACCAACTACGGGCTATGTACGTGCCACGATGGGGGTTGGTGGGTAGGCAGCGGCTGATAGTGACATTTTGTACTGGAGCGTGCTCCTCCTCGTACTATTGTCGGTGAACTGTCACCCTGTGATTGGTTCATGGGCTGCTTTGGTCAGATCTTGTCTATTTTGTCCATACCTTGGCAGGTATAGTACAAAAGGTCTTCCAGAAGCGTACGGACTGGCTCTTTTGGGCGGGAATATTCCCGCCTTGCTCATTCCTTCTTCAGGTGACATTGCTGAAGTATAAGAGTTAGTGCCTTATGCGTGTAGCCTTACTGTTAGTGCGGGTAGCCTTCCTTCTTGGCTTGTACTCATAGCTGCGGGAACAGGCAGGGTACTGTACCAAGGGAGGCTTTTCTGCGGGAACAGCTGGCTTACTGCGTGTAAGGTCTTCATCTCTCTGAGCATGGTGGGTCCTGCGGAACCAGTTGGTCTTTGCGCAGACGTACCTCATCAAGGTGTGTCTTGCGGGTCCAACTGGGCTTTGCGGGGACCTACCTCTTCAAGTCCCCCCCAGTCCATTGTTCTTCTTCTGAATTGTTAATAAGTGAGGTGAACTTTTGGACTTTAAGCAAGGGGTTTTTAAAGAGGTTTTTGTTTTTTAAGGTTTTCCGTGGGGATTCTTCCCGCAGTTTTCCTAATGTCACTTGCAGAAATTCCCGACTTTTCTGCCTGATCTTTGGTTATGATGCGGGTAGGTGTTTAACCTCTTCGCAAGTCGGGAGCGTTGAGTTTCATTTGTATAGGCTCTTCACTAGGTTTTGGTAGTTTTGGACATAGTGATCAGTTATGTTAAACCACCAATTCCGCCTTGAAGTTTCATACAAGCTAGTTCTCAACGTTCCCGCCATGCGGAGGTGTTATTTCCCTTTCCGCAAGCATGGCCCATAAGATCCTTCTTGGCTTCAATTCCCTGCAAGTGCTAAGTATGTGAAGGGTTTCGCCTTGACACTGTACCCGCACTTGTCTTATGGTTTTTTGCTTCCCAAGGTAAGGGGGTATATTCCCTCTTATTCTTGAATCTTTTTTGAATCTTTTTGAAATTTGAAGAGTTGGTGAAATGATAAGAACCGTCCAAACGGTTGAAGTGACGTTGGCGTCTCCTGACGGTTTCTTCTGACAGTTTCAGGACGTGCAGGAAGTTATGGCGACGTGACAGTATATGGTCATTCCAGACGCTTTTTCAGGCGCGTGGGCGCGAGTTTTCGGGCGCGTGGGCGCGAATTTTACGGCACGCGTCCTTTCGACAGCTGTTGCCAGCTTGCTCTTTTCCACGTGTCGCCGTTTTATTGCACCTGCGCTTTCTCTCTCCGCATTAAATTCATCGCATTCATTGCGATGAGTATATAAAGGAGGGAGAGGGTGCATTTCAATTCACACCTTCACTTCACTCTTCTAAGCGATTTCCGGCGAATACTCTAACTTTTCTGTCGAGCATTCTCCTGAAATCGTTCTCTTTCATACCCAAAACATGTCTTATATTCATGATCCTGAGGTTACTGCGGAGGAGTCCGATGTATACCCCGAGAACCCGATGTCCGCGTCTGACAAGGACGACAAGAGTGCTGCTGGCGAGTGCCAGTGTGCTCTTTCTGTCGATCTATACAACTATATCGTCAAGAAGTTCATGCTCGATCCTTACGAGCCTGAGTTTCCGGAGCCTCACCAGACGGTGTATGATGCCCCCAAGGGCAAGATAGGGGTTTATGCCTCATTCTTCATGTATGGGAATCTCAGATTCCCATTAACGAAGTTTGTATACCGTGTTTTGGAGAAACACGGTGTACACTTGACGGAGGTACACCCAATGGCGATCGCTAAGGTCCGCCATTTTGAATGGGTGTGCCACATTCTGGGCATCGAGCCCCGTGTCGACCGCCTGATGACCTTCTACTCCTGGAGGTGCATCCAGGGCTGGTATACCTTGGTCACTCGGATCAAGGGTTTGAAGATCTGCGCTACCGAGCGCAGTCTTCGGTCTTGGAAATGGGAGTTCTTCTACATCTCTGCCTGCGTCGTCCCCATTGCGATGACGTTCAAGAACGGGAGAGCACTCCCCAACCTTCACGCCTCCAACTACCAGGAGACGGAATGGTTTACCAAGATCTCCCAGATCCAGACTCCGGTTTACCGCTTTGCGGAGTCTGGGATGGTGATGCTCGGGATGAGCCGGGTATGGAAGGATGCTGGTTCTGGGACGCCGCAAGTACCTATCATCCTCGAATACGGTTCGAATTCTACTCCCTACGGTATGCTCCGTCTTTTGTGCTGATTTATGGTTTTTCTTCTAACTGTTTCTTTCTTTTTATTTTCAGAGGTAAACAACTTACAATCGCTTCTGCAACCGCGGGAGACTGGTGGTCCCGCTCGACTGGGTACTCGTGATCTCGACGAGAACGAGTTGCCCATTTTGGAGCAAACGGCGGATAGGTTCGTGGAGGTCTACCCGCCGGGCCACGAGATTTTGAGCGCCACGCGGCCAGGTAAGGGATTCTTTAACCCTCGCCCTCTTCATGCTGAAACCTCTGCTGGAGTTCCTCTAATTTTGTCATCTTCTGATGAGGGATCCGCAGATGGTCCTTTCTTCGTGAGGAAGAAGAAAGCTGCCGGCGTGAAGGGCAAGGCGAAGGTTACCTCCACCGCCGATCAGAGAAATCGGTCTGATTCGGACACCGAAAGCGAGGAGGCGGCGGGGAACCCTGGTGAGACCATTGTCTCGGAGGTTGGGACAACTGTCACCTCCGAGCAGCCAAACGTTACGACGGTGACTGGCGTGAAGAGGCCAGTTCCATCGGGTTCGTCCCCGCCCGTCAGAACCTTCAAGCTTAAGAAAACCCGTAAGTATAAATTTTATTTATCTTTCCCGCATTTCTTTCCGCCGTTGTTTCTAATATTTTATCTTCATGCAGGCGTGGATGCAACCGCATTCCAGAGTGGTGTGGGCGGAAGTAGTTCTGGACCCACGACGATAGGTTTGGTCAACCTATCCGAGGCGATGACCCAGGCGGCTGCGCCTGTTTCCCGTGTTGGTTCAGTTGCTCATCCTGTTGAGTCAACTGTTCCAATTGTGTCGTCATCTCTGCCGGCTGTCAGTGCCATCTTCACCGCATCCTTCAATGAGCCGGCGGTGATTTTTTCTGCGCGCTCCTCCGCAGCGGCGGCCACGGTTGTGAGTTCACCTCCGATGGTCTCTACCGCGGCGGCTTCTACCATGCCTTCTCCGGCACCGGCGACTACCTCGTCCATGGCCGGTTCATCAGGTATGTTCAGGGTTGGGGCTTCTAGCCAATCTTTGCCTCCTTCCCATCTCTTTGACCTCTTGGATGGATATCCCTTAGGTTCAGGTGATGGGTTTGGTGGCTGCCGGCCTGTTACCGACCTTACAGGTGCGTGGGGTTCTTTTGGCCCATTATCCATTTTTATCATTTTTTCCTAACTGTTTTTTGTTTTTGCAGTTTCGGATTCCAATGAGGTGTACGCTCCACGGTGGAGTATCCGCCGGGGAACGACCCTCCGGACGACTGCGGATTGCGTCGAGTGGGCGCGTCACGCAGTCCCAAGCAGTGCGTTGGGGGAGGCCATGTCTAGCTACCAAGAGGGTAGGCTAACGAATGAGCTCCGAATCCTCCTTGCCCGGATGCAGCCGCGCGTCGAGTTGCTTTGTCGTGAAAACGACAAGTTAAAGACGGCGCGTAGCCTGGAAGTGGCTCAGGCGCGAGCAATCCGGGAGGAGAATAAGAGGCTTGCCGCCATTGCTGCAGAGAAGGAGAAAGCCTTCAAGGACCTTGAGGTCGAGGTCCAGGCCAGGCATGAGGCCCGTTCCAAGGCTACCCAAGCTGTTAACGAACAGCTTAGGTTGACTAAGGAAACTGCGCGGAACGCGACCGAGAGGGCCACCAAAGCTGAAGCCATTGCTGAGCCTCTGCGCGCCGAGAATGAGGAGCTTAAAGCCAAACTAGAGAGGCTTCAGCAGACTCATGATGCTTTGGCCTTAGAAGATGCCAAGAAACTCCAAGAGCTCCTGGACCAGAAGGGTATGCTTGATCGCACTGAGCGTAAGCTGAAGGGCGTTGAAGAGGCTGCTGCGAAGGATGTGTTGCTTGCCAACCTCAATAAAAATAAAGCCGAACGCGCCCGTGATCAAGCTCAAGCTACCCTTCAGGAGGCTCTGACAAATAAGGAATGGCTTCTACGAGAAGCGTTGCCTCAGGTATGCATAGCTTCATAATTTCTTTACGCTTTTCTTTATACTTAGAAAAGTTTTTGATATATATATATATATATATATATATATATATATATATATATATATATATATATATATATATATATATATATATATATTTGTAGGTTGTGCATCGGATCTTCACGAACACATCTTATGACGATGCCATGAGCGCAGCCCTCAACGTTTCTCATGAAGATGGGGAAAAGGCTGGTTTCCTGCTTGGTCTGGGGTTTGTTGAGAAGGGCATCCCGCCTTCCAACTTTCCTCTATACTTAGAAAAGTTTTTGATATATATATATATATATATATATTTGTAGGTTGTGCATCGGATCTTCACGAACACATCTTATGAAGATGCCATGAGCGCAGCCCTCAACGTTTCTCATGAGGATGGGGAAAAGGCTGGTTTCCTGCTTGGTCTGGGGTTTGTTGAGAAGGGCATCCCGCCTTCCAACTTTCCTCTATATGACGTGGACACTGAAGCTGCCTACGACCAAGCAGTGACCCAATATGCTGCCTTCCCGCATCCGGTGGTGGAGAAGGTGAACGAGATTGCTGCTGCTGATGATGGGCTAACTATTCTCAAGGCTTTCCTTGAACCGCCACAGCCAACTGATGGTGCGGGTTCAAGTGGATTTGGAGGGAGTGGTCCTGAAGTTTGAACCTTGAGATCCTTTCCCACCATTAGGATAGATTTATATTTTTGTAGGCGGGTAGATACCCAACTATTCTTGTAATGTTTGAATTTTTATGGAGTATAAATGTTTTGTTAATGCCTTGCCTTGTAAACCTTATATGTTTTACTCATGCATATTTTAGTTTAACTTAGCAACTTTCTAAGTGTTTTGGATAAGTTAACCTGTCAACGTGGTAGATAATAAGTTCAAGTTTTGCTTCCTCTATCATGATTGTGCGGGTAAGACCGTCACTTTCACTTAGTAGGATGGCCAAACTTTACCTATATCTGACCTGCGTGAAGGTTTTCCTCATCTTTTCCTTAGAAATTTTTACCGTTTTTATGTTTATGCGGGTTTTGCCGCCTTCCACACGCAACGACTTACTTCTTTCCACACTTATTTATGCGGTGAATACCGGCATATCAGTGTGGAAAGTTCATAAGTATAAAGGTAAGGCTATCAACACAATGTGATAAAGGAGAATCATTTCCACTAGAAGTAGCTCTAGGCCTTTTCTTTACATGTTTGGAATTGATCTACATGTAACATTTGCGTAATTGAGCTCCATTCCATGTTCTTGGGATGGGGGTGCCATCGAGCCTTTCGAGCCGGTATGCGCCCTTTTCCAAAACTTCTTTGATAATATATGGCCCTTCCCAGACCGGGGCCAGCTTTCCTGGGCGTTCTTGGTTCGAAGCCTCGTTGTTACGCAGTATGTAGTCTCCGACATTGAAGTTACAGAGTTTTACCTGCGTGTTGTAGTACTTTTGCATTTGTTGCTTGTAGTTCTCTTCACGCGCTGCGGCTAAGTCTCTGCGTTCTTCGGTTAGCATAAGGTCTAACCGTCTTTCCGCATCATTGTCTTCTGGTTGAGTCAAGACCCTTGGTGAGGGTAGACCAATTTCGACCGGGACCATGGCTTCAGTGCCATAGGTGAGGCTGAACGGGGTTTCTCCCGTACTTGCCTTTTTTAGCGTTCTGTTTGCACAAAGGACGTGTGGAACTTCGTCCACCCAGCCGGATCTATGTTCCAAGAGTCTTTTCTTTATGCCGTCGACGATGCTCTTTCCACCTCACCATTACCCTGCGGGTGTGCCACTGAGGTAAAGGTGTGGGTGATTTGAAGTTCTTCCAGCCACTTTTGTAGCTTCTTGTCAGCAAAGTTGGTGCCGTTATCGCTCACCAAATTCTGTGGAAGTCCAAAACGACAAATAATAAATTCCCAAATAAATTTTTTGATATGTTTTGCGGTTGTTTGGGCTAAGGGTTTTGCTTCTATCCACTTGGTGAAGTAATCGATAGCTACCACTAGGAACTGAACGTTCCCTGCTGCTGTGGGAAATGGGCCCGTCACATCGATGGCCCACTTCTGAAATGGCCATGAAGAAGTGACTGGAACAAGTTCATTTTTCGGGCGATGCGTGTTGGGTGCGTAGAGCTGGCAGGACCTACATTTTCTGATGTATGCCAGCGCATCCGTATGCATCGCCGGCCAAAAGTATCCCGCGTTGTTTAGCTTAGCTACAACTGCGTGTGGACCTGCGTGTACTCCACAGATGCCTTCGTGTACTTCCCTTAGGAGGTAATCAGCATCTTGGTCGTCCACGCATCTTAGGAGTGGGCCAAGAAAATTACGCCTGTAAAGTATGTCATCAACGAGTTGATAGTTCAGTGCTTTACAGCGTATCTTTCTTGCCTGTGCTTTTGACTCTGGTAGTATACCCGCCGCAAGGTAATTTATGATTTGTGTCATCCACGTTTCCGTACCGGTTGGATGACACAAATTTCCTTGTGCGGGACTGACGGTGCTCCAAGGAGTTCAACGCGGATGTCCTTTCCCAAGTGGGTGAAGGCTAACGATGCAAGCTTGCTTAACGCATCCGCAGATTTGTTTTCGCTTCGCTTGATGTGCATGACTTTGCAATCGTTGAAATCGCGAATAAGGGTTTTTGCTTGTGCGAGGTACAGGGCCATTGTGTCGTTAATGGCCGTGTACGTCCCGTTTATCTGGTTGGCTACTAACATGGAATCCACGTGGGCTTCCAGGTTTTTCACCCCCATCTTCCGCGCAATTCTCAACCCGGCAATGAATGCTTCGTACTCCGCTTCGTTATTCGTACTTGGAAAATCCAGTCGAATAGCGTAAGTGTACTCTTGGCCTGCTGGGTTGGTTAGTTTCAACCCTGCGCCTGAACCCTCGTTGTTGGCTGCTCCATCAGTGTAGAGTCGCCAGACATCATCAATGTCCTGTGCTGGAGAGGGTTGAGCCTCTTCCTGGCACTCTTTCTCCCGCGAAGCAGGGACTTCTGCAATAAAGTCGGCCAAGACCTGGCCTTTTATGGCTGGTCTTGGCTTGTACTTTATCGCATATTCTCCCAATTCTATTGCCCATTTGGCTAGGCGTCCTGACAACTCGGGTTTGCCTAGAACGTTTGCAAGTTTGAAGTTGGTGAGAATGGTGATTGGGTGACCTTGGAAATACCGTCTTAGCCTGCGTGAAGCCTGTACGAGCGCTAAGAATAATTTTTCCAAAGTAGAGTACCGGGTTTCTACGTCTGTTAAGACGCGGCTAACATAGTAGATGGGCATCTGGATGCCTTTTCGTTCTACTAGCAGGACTGCCCCGGTTGCTCTATCTGTGGCGGAGAGGTATAGGATTAACTCCTCCCCCGCTTCTGGTGCTGTGAGCGTTGGGAGTTCGATCAAGCGTGACCGAATCTCTTGAAAAGCTGCTTCCGCTTCTGGTGTCCAGCGGAAGTGCGTTTTCTTTAAACAATTTCTCAATGTTGACACGAATGGGAACGACCAATCCGCATGATTCGCCAAAAAGCGGTTAAGTGCGACTAGTCGTCCATTCAGTGTCTGAGCTTGTTTGATGGTAGTAGGTGATTCCATTTTGATAATGGCTTCGACCTTTTCAGGGTTCGCTCTGAAGCCATCTTTGGTAACGATGACTCCTAAGAACTTCCCTTCTTCCATTCCAAAAGAACACTTGCTCGGGTTGAGCTTCATGTTTATCTTTCTGAGCGTGTTGAAAGTTTCCTCGATGTTTTTCAACATCGCTTCTGGCTCAAGGCTTTTGATGACCAGGTCATCCATGTAAACTTCCAAGTTTCTCCCAATTTGGGCATGAAACTCTTTGTCCATCAAGCGTTGGTATGTGGACCCGGCATTCTTAAGTCCGAATGGCATCATTTGATAACAAAACGTCCATCGGGCGTCCGAAATGCGGTTTTGTCCTGATCGTCAACGGCCATGTGGATTTGATGGTATCCCTTATACGCATCAAGGAAGCATTTAAGGCGAAACGGTGCTAACGAATCTACCTTAAGGTCAATTTCGGGTAACGGGTAACAATCTTTGGGGCATGCTTTGTTTAGGTCTTTGAAATCTATGCACATGCGCCATTGTTTGTTAGATTTCGGTACCATGACGGGATTTGCAACCCATGTTTGATATTTACTAACGCGTACGATGCCTGCGTCAAGGAGTTCCTTGACTTGGGTTCTACACGCGTTAGCCTATTCCGCTCCCATTACTTGACGCTTTTGTATGACCGGCGTAAAAGCCGGGTCACACTTGAGCTTATGCTCTGCCTTACTTCGAGGTACCCCAGTCATGTCAGCTGGTGTCCACGCGAAGATGTCAGCGTTTTTCTGCAGTAAGCGCTTGAGTAAGGTGCGTGTGGGATCGGTGATTGTTGGACCAATGGTAATAGCCTGGTCAGGGTATTTGCCATTGAAGGCCCATTCTTCTGGTTCGGTAATGGTTGGTTTAGCCATCTTTGGTTTGGGTTTAGATGAGACAGATGCGATGCATACCTGGGGAATACCGATGATCATCGCTACACCCTCAGCTGTTGGCCAACCCATCATGCCGTGGACTGAAGACACCACGGCATTGAATCTTGCCATCCCATCTCTCCCGAAGAGAATGTCGTATGTGTAACACCCCGACCAAAGGCGGATTATACATCGGGGCGCCACATATTGTTTCATTACTCGTGACACTATTGGGTGTCAATATTTAATAAATACATTCATTCGCGCATGCGCAGGGTAAAAGTAGATAACATAAATCATCATAAATCAATATATTATAAATCATAATATTCGAACAGCAATAACTTGTCTTGATACATTTTAATCTAGGTCCAAAATAAAGAAAACTTCCTATGTGTCCACAAGCTCCAAAACAGCTACTGCAAACCTGAACATGTGTTAAAATAAACGTCAAACACTTGCGTGTTGGTGAGAAATCAAGTTTAATACAATACATAGATAACAATAAAATCTGCGCGCAACATGTGTATGTCTGGGTTTCAACAAGGGTGTAATCAGATCGGGACCAACTCTAAGAGACAAGACTGCCAGTGCTCACAATTGAGCTCACAAACAAGACTAACTGTGCAAGTGTAACAAAAGAGAAAATCATAAACGATAGTTCTCCCGTGTTCATCTAATGGTACCATGAAAACTGCGGAATAGACCGACAAGACGGTTAATGATCCACACATACAAATAAACAGCCAAGTCTACGTCCTCAACACATGGGGTACTGCGCGACTAAAGTTCATAAACAAGTTTAAGACTCTAAGTTTGTATGAACACATGAACATCCCAAAACATTAAAATAAAAAGGGATTAGGTACGAGATTACTCACTTGATAAACGATGCGGTGTAAGATAAAGCAAGAACCGAACAAGCAAGTTAACCTATAAGTAAAGATTATTGTTTTAACGATCTGTTTTAAGTCTTGATTATAAGTTAGCATAATTAATAAGTAAATTATTATATATAATATATATTACCGGAAAAGTAGGGTAGAACAGGGAGGAAGGCGGAGGCAAGAGAGGAGGGAGGCGGCTGAAGAACAACGGCAGAGAGCAAAAGGGAGGAAGAGAATAAGTGTAGTGTGTGAAGTGTTAAGAAAATAGTACTATATATAGGCAAACCCTAGGGGACACAAACCCTAGAAAAGATCTCCAAAAGTAAAAGAAAAGATATCAACAGTAAAAAGTTCTGAAAAGCAAAGATATCAAAAGATATGGTAGCAGGGAAAAAGAGAAAAAGGCTGACAGGATTCAGAAAAAGGCATGGGAGAGGACAGATAAAGTACTGGTCAAGCATGGCAAAAGCAGATTCTCAAAAGATTATGTCAGTCACTTTTTCTGTCAACCAATGGGGTTGGTGCGCATGCTGCGCCGAAAGTAACTTTTCAGACATAAAGCAGATTAGGTCAACAGCTCAAAAGATAAGACAACACAAAAGCAAAAGGCTAGATTAAACAGAAGAAAACTCAAAAGGGTTCAGCGCGAGAAGGCTGACACAAAAGGTCAAGAGAGCGCGAGCGCGAAGGCAGACAGAACTAACCTTAACGCGTCGCGGAAAGAACTACATTTCTAAGCGCACCGCGGGAAGAATCACATTCCTTAGCGCGCCGCGGGAGGAACTAAAATTTCTAGCGCGCCGCGGGAAGAACTATAATTCTTCGCGCGTCGAGGGATGAACTACGACTCTTAGCGCGCTGCGAGAAGAACTACAAATCCTTAGCGCGTCGCGGGAAGAACTACCGTTCTTAGCGCGCTGCGAGAAGAATTACAATTCTTAGCGCGCTGCGAGAAGAGTTCGTCTCGCGTATCGCTGAAACAGGGGGTCTTCACGCAGGATTCCTTGTAAGGGAGTCTGGCGCGTGGAGCTGCGCAGACAACCTTAGGCGGGAAGGAACAAAGGACAAGCAAAGAGTTAGAAGAAAAGGAGGGAAACAAGGCGTAAGGGCGGGACGGCGACAAGAGGGAAAAGAAGGCGGAAAGAGAGAAGGAGAGGGAGGGGAAGGAAAATATATATATTATTATTAAAAGTAAAATATAAGTATAAATAAATATTAAATCATAAAAGAAAGAGATCGGATCAGAGAAACGGGTACCTGGGTCGGGTCGGATCGGGCAGATGTCACAGTCTCCCCTACTTTAAGAAATTTCGTCCCGAAATTTATCTCGAAGTAGGTTGCGCAGAGAACAGGTGCGGGTACTTGATCTTCATTTGATCTTCCCTTTCCCATGTAAACTCGGCTCCGCGCTTGGACTCCCAGCGAACTTTCACGATAGGGATACGACTGCGCTTGGTTTGCTTTACCTCGCGATCCATAATCTCAACAGGCTTCTCAACGAAATGCATAGTTTCATCAACTTGAACTTCATCAAGTGGAATGTGAAGGTTCTCGTCAGCTAAACACTTCTTGAGATTGGATACATGGAACGTTGGATGCACATTACTGAGCGCAGGGCTGCAGGTCAAGTCTGTAAGCAACTTTTCCTACACGCGCGAGAATCTTGAATGGTCCAACATATCGAGGAGCAAGCTTACCTTTCTTCCCAAAGCGGACAACACCCTTCCAGGGCGACACTTTGAGGAGAACAAGATCACCAACTTGAAATTCGAGAGGCTTCCGCCTACGATCTGCGTAACTCTTCTGTCGGCTTCTGGCAGTCAGCAGATGATCACGGATCTTGGCGATTTTATCGGTTGTCTCTTGAACAAGTTCGGGTCCTGTGATTTGAGTTTCACCCACTTCGCTCCAGCAGATCGGGGAGCGGCACTTACGACCGTAAAGTGCTTCAAATGGGGCCATACCGATACTGGAATGATAGCTGTTATTATAAGAGAACTCGATCAAAGGCAGGTGTGAATCCCAATTACCTCCAAAATCAAGAACACAAGATCGGAGCATATCCTCAAGAGTTTGAATAGTTCGCTCAGACTGACCGTCAGTCTGAGGATGATATGCCGTACTCATGTCCAAGCGAGTTCCTAGCGCAGATTGGAGAGATTTCCAAAAGCGAGATATAAAACGGCCATCGCGATCGGATATGATGCTCAAAGGAGTACCATGGCGGCAGACAATTTCCTTGACATAAAGTTGCGCGAGTTGCTCAACACGGTAGTTTTCACGAATGGGCAGAAAGTGAGCAGACTTAGTCAATCGATCCACTATTACCCAAATGCTATCATGTTTGCTTGCTGTCAAAGGTAACTTGGTAATAAAGTCCATCGCTATACCTTCCCATTTCCACGTAGGAATTTCTGGTTGTTCGAGCAAACCAGACGGGCGTTGGTGTTCAACTTTCACTTTAGAACAAGTCAGACATTTAGCTACGAACACAGCAATGTCCTTTTTCATACCGGGCCACCAATAAGTAATGCGCAAATCCTTGTACATCTTATCAGCGCCGGGATGAATAGAATACCGAGATTTATGCGCTTCACTCAGGATATCAGCGCGAAGATTCTCATCAAAGGGAATCCAGATGCGATTAAGATAGCAGAGAATTCCACTCAGATTAGGGACAAAGTGCGCTTCCGCGCCACACGCTAACTCGGCGCGAATGTTACCATTACTGATGGATGCGCGCTGCGCGTCACGAATGCGCGATTCAAGGTTACTTTCGATCGGCGCGAAGTGAAGCTGGGTGCGCGGCAAGATACAGTTAAGTTGGCAGGGTTTTCGGCTGAGCGCATCGGCTACCACATTAGCCTTACCAGGATGATACCGGATCTCACAATCGTAATCGCTGATGAGTTCGTTCCATCGGCGTTGCCTCATGTTAAGTTCCTTCTGATCAAAGATATGCTGAAGGCTTTTATGGTCAGTGTAGAGGATACACTTAGTACCATAAAGGTAGTGTCTCCAGATCTTCAAGGCAAAAACAACTGCACCAAGTTCGAGATCGTGAGTTGTATAATTCTTTTCATGAACCTTAAGTTGCCTTGATGCGTAAGCGATAACCTTGCCTCGTTGCATGAGAACACAACCGAGACCTTGGTTGGAGGCATCGCAGTACACGACAAAATCATCATTACCCTCAGGTAGCGCAAGAACAGGAGCTTCACACAACAAACGCTTGAGCGTCAGAAAGGCTTCTTCTTGCTTCGAGCCCCAAATATACGGTTTACCTTTGTGCGTTAGAGCTGTTAAAGGCAAAGCGATCTTTGAGAAGTTCGAAATAAATCGCCGGTAGTAACCAGCTAAGCCCAGAAAGGAACGGATTTCGGAAGGAGAGGATGGCGTAATCCAGTTCTTGATTGCTTCAATCTTGGATGGGTCGACATGAATACCCATCTTGTTGACAACATGACCAAGAAACTGTACTTCATCAGACCAGAATTCACACTTGGAAAGCTTAGCATAGAGTTGCTCAACTCTAAGCTTTTGCAACACCAACCGAAGATGTTGCTCGTGCTCGGCCTTGGTCTTAGAATACACCAGAACATCATCGATAAACACAATCACGAATTTATCCAAGAAAGGCCTACACACCCGATTCATTAGATCCATGAAAACGGCGGGTGCGTTGGTCAAACCGAAGGACATGACCAAGAATTCAAAATGGCCATAACGAGTTCGAAAAGCAGTCTTCGGAACATCTTCATCGCGGATGCGCAACTGGTGATAGCCAGAGCGGAGATCAATCTTCGAGAAACAAGAGGCACCTTGGAGTTGATCAAAGAGGTCGTCAATACGCGGTAAAGGATACCGGTTTTTAATGGTGAGTTTGTTCAACTCGCGGTAATCAATACACATGCGAAACGATCCATCTTTCTTTTTAACGAACAACACCGGAGCACCCCAGGGCGAAGAGCTAGGGCGAATGAATCCTTTAGCAGTCAACTCTTGAAGTTGGCTTGCCAATTCTTGCATCTCAGCGGGTGCAAGACGATAAGGAGATTTAGCTACGGGGGAAGCACCAGGGACAAGATCAATACGGAACTCGACTTCACGAGCGGGAGGGATACCAGGAAGATCATCAGGAAAAACTTCAGGGAAATCACGCACAACAGGGATATCGCGAAGCTTCTTCTCTTCAGCAGGTTTGACCACATGGGCTAAGAATGCAACACACTTCTTCCGCATGAGTCTTCGGGCTTCGGCGCAAGACATAAGCTTAAGACCGCGGGAGGGTTTTTCGCCGTAGATGCGAAGATCACCATTTTCTCGAGGAATGCGAATCAACTTCTTGGCGCAAATAACTTCGGCGCGATTCTTCGAGAGCCAGTCCATACCAATGATAACATCAAAGCTTCCAAGAGGCATGGGGATGAGGTCGATCAGAAAATCGTTTTCGTTAAGGTTAAGCGTGCAATCTTTAATCACTGAGTTTATTAAAATAATTTCACCATTAGCCAATTCAACTGAAAAATTTTCTTTTAAATCGTTGCGCGGTCGCGCAAGCTTCTGCTCGAAGGCGCGAGAGATAAAACTTCGATCGGCGCCAGTATCAAAAAGTACAGAAGCATAAAATCCGTTAAGCAAAAATGTACCATTAACTACGTCATTATTCGCTTGCGCTTGGTGCGCGGTTATATTAAAAGCTCGTCCACGCGTCACTTGGTTCGAAATCTGGTTCACCGGATTCGCTTGTGTGATTTGCACTTGTAGTCTCGGGCACGCGTTCCGGAAATGACTGGGATCACCGCAGTTAAAGCACGATCTGGGTCGTGGGTTTTGGTAAGTTGGTTGTGGGTTCTGCGGGTAGACTGGTGGTGTTGGCGCAATTGGATTGGCGGGAGGGACTCTACAGTTCTCAGCAGTGTGACCAGTACGGCCACATCGGTTACAAAGTCGACACGGGGTTTGGGTTGGGTGGTGAAATCTACAGGTTGGGCAGAAGGGATGGTTTCCTGTGTAAGGTTTCTTAGTTGGCGGGGCAGGGAGTGCTGGATTGGTTAAGGCATAGTTGTGGACTACAGGAGGTGTTGGGTAGGTTGACAGTGGGTTAGGCGCGTATACTGGAGGTTGGTAGGTGGGTTGCTGGACAATGGGCGGGTTGGTAAGCGCATAGGCCTTGCGCCTGCGCTTGAGGTTGTTACGGTTCGAGGGTTCAGGTTTGGTTTCTGTTGGTTCAGTGACAGTCTTGGTGAGTTTGGTCTTTTCTGTTCCCCGCAGGAACAGGGTTCCTGCTCTGACATGGTTGTCGCTGAGCACAGCGGCCAACTCGATGGCGTCAGAGAGGGTTACTGGGTTTCTGGCCCATACAGAATCTTGAATTTCCATGGGGAGACCCCCAAGGAATTTCTCTATGGCTCGGCGGGAAGGGGTAACAAGGTGAGGGACAAGCAAACTTAGTTCATGGAAGCGCGTCGCGTACTCGCGCGCTTCTCCACTGTATTGCTTCAGGTTCCAAAATTCCTCCTCCAGGCGCTTAACTTCGTTGGGAGGGCAGAATTCTCGCGTAAGAATTTCCTTGAATTCCTCCCATGTCATGCTAGAAGCAGCCTCTGCGCCACGCGCATGAGCTACTCCATTCCACCATGTAAGCGCTCTAGATTCCAGGACACTGGAAGCATACAGGGTTCGTCTGTCTGAGGGGCATTGGGTATGGAGGAAAGTGTTTTCAATCTTTTCGAGCCATTGGAGCATCACGGTGGCTCCTTCAAGACCTGTGAACTTTGGAGGGTTACCCGCATTAAAGGACTTAATGTTATAACTCGAGGTATTGTTTTGGCTCAAGGCTTGGGCTATCGCGGCGGCCATTTCCTGGGAACGTTGCTGTCTACGCATGCGCGAGGCTTCTCTTCTCTGAAATCGGCGAGATAGCGGAGGCATTCTATAAAAATTTTAATTTTAGTTAATATCTTGGTTTTAGCGCAAGGTATAACCTCGAAAAGCTTGGTTTCACGGAGTCAGTTACTGTCAAAAGTTAAAGTAAAATAAATGATCCTAAATGCAGACTTAATAAAGGTAACAAATTCGAATCAAGAATCGACAATTCATGTATCACCATGACTTTCCGAATTCCCAATTTAAAATATACGAGCAAACGAGTATTGGAGATTGACGATTCATGTATCACCATGACTTTTCAATCCTCAATATAAAACATACAAGAAAATGAGTATTGGAGGTTGACAATTCATGTATCACCATGACTTTTCAAGTCTCCAACCTCAGATCATAATCGTAAATGGAAATTGAAAATCAACTATTCATGTATCACCATGACTTTTCGGATTTTCAATCCCAACAAACGAATATGTAAGTAAAATCAATAAAAATCGAAATTCACAAAAATCGAAATATCGCGAAATAAAACATAAAATCATATACTGCGCAAGCGCGAGCATATTCATAAATAACGAGTAATTAACAATAAGCGCGCAAACATGAGATTTCTCTCACGCGCGAGAAGGGACTCTTAGGTATTCTAGGCCGTTACGTCTAACCACCTATCCTAAAGTCAACGAGCTCTGATACCAATCTGTAACACCCCGACCAAAGGCGGATTATACATCGGGGCGCCACATATTGTTTCATTACTCGTGACACTATTGGGTGTCAATATTTAATAAATACATTCATTCGCGCATGCGCAGGGTAAAAGTAGATAACATAAATCATCATAAATCAATATATTATAAATCATAATATTCGAACAGCAATAACTTGTCTTGATACATTTTAATCTAGGTCCAAAATAAAGAAAACTTCCTATGTGTCCACAAGCTCCAAAACAGCTACTGCAAACCTGAACATGTGTTAAAATAAACGTCAAACACTTGCGTGTTGGTGAGAAATCAAGTTTAATACAATACATAGATAACAATAAAATCTGCGCGCAACATGTGTATGTCTGGGTTTCAACAAGGGTGTAATCAGATCGGGACCAACTCTAAGAGACAAGACTGCCAGTGCTCACAATTGAGCTCACAAACAAGACTAACTGTGCAAGTGTAACAAAAGAGAAAATCATAAACGATAGTTCTCCCGTGTTCATCTAATGGTACCATGAAAACTGCGGAATAGACCGACAAGACGGTTAATGATCCACACATACAAATAAACAGCCAAGTCTACGTCCTCAACACATGGGGTACTGCGCGACTAAAGTTCATAAACAAGTTTAAGACTCTAAGTTTGTATGAACACATGAACATCCCAAAACATTAAAATAAAAAGGGATTAGGTACGAGATTACTCACTTGATAAACGATGCGGTGTAAGATAAAGCAAGAACCGAACAAGCAAGTTAACCTATAAGTAAAGATTATTGTTTTAACGATCTGTTTTAAGTCTTGATTATAAGTTAGCATAATTAATAAGTAAATTATTATATATAATATATATTACCGGAAAAGTAGGGTAGAACAGGGAGGAAGGCGGAGGCAAGAGAGGAGGGAGGCGGCTGAAGAACAACGGCAGAGAGCAAAAGGGAGGAAGAGAATAAGTGTAGTGTGTGAAGTGTTAAGAAAATAGTACTATATATAGGCAAACCCTAGGGGACACAAACCCTAGAAAAGATCTCCAAAAGTAAAAGAAAAGATATCAACAGTAAAAAGTTCTGAAAAGCAAAGATATCAAAAGATATGGTAGCAGGGAAAAAGAGAAAAAGGCTGACAGGATTCAGAAAAAGGCATGGGAGAGGACAGATAAAGTACTGGTCAAGCATGGCAAAAGCAGATTCTCAAAAGATTATGTCAGTCACTTTTTCTGTCAACCAATGGGGTTGGTGCGCATGCTGCGCCGAAAGTAACTTTTCAGACATAAAGCAGATTAGGTCAACAGCTCAAAAGATAAGACAACACAAAAGCAAAAGGCTAGATTAAACAGAAGAAAACTCAAAAGGGTTCAGCGCGAGAAGGCTGACACAAAAGGTCAAGAGAGCGCGAGCGCGAAGGCAGACAGAACTAACCTTAACGCGTCGCGGAAAGAACTACATTTCTAAGCGCACCGCGGGAAGAATCACATTCCTTAGCGCGCCGCGGGAGGAACTAAAATTTCTAGCGCGCCGCGGGAAGAACTATAATTCTTCGCGCGTCGAGGGATGAACTACGACTCTTAGCGCGCTGCGAGAAGAACTACAAATCCTTAGCGCGTCGCGGGAAGAACTACCGTTCTTAGCGCGCTGCGAGAAGAATTACAATTCTTAGCGCGCTGCGAGAAGAGTTCGTCTCGCGTATCGCTGAAACAGGGGGTCTTCACGCAGGATTCCTTGTAAGGGAGTCTGGCGCGTGGAGCTGCGCAGACAACCTTAGGCGGGAAGGAACAAAGGACAAGCAAAGAGTTAGAAGAAAAAGAGGGAAACAAGGCGTAAGGGCGGGACGGCGACAAGAGGGAAAAGAAGGCGGAAAGAGAGAAGGAGAGGGAGGGGAAGGAAAATATATATATTATTATTAAAAGTAAAATATAAGTATAAATAAATATTAAATCATAAAAGAAAGAGATCGGATCAGAGAAACGGGTACCTGGGTCGGGTCGGATCGGGCAGATGTCACAGTATGTGTGGTGTGGCTTCCTCATTACGACGAAGTCCACGTCTTCTGTGCGGGAGTGTTTCCCGCTCGTGAGAGTGACGGAGAAAGATAGGATACCCAGGGGGTGTTTGTGCTGCCATCGAACCCTTACATCGAGGCGTAGACTGTTTCCAGGCGTTCTTTGTCTTCGTCGTCTAGCTTGTCGAAGAACTGCCTGTACATGACCGTTGACGAAGCGCCGTTATCAGCAAGGGTGCAGGAAGTTATGTAGTGCGCCAACTGGCTTTTGATGACTATAGGGCCTTCTTTGTTGGGCCCTCCTGGCACCCGCGGGAAGCGCACTTCAGCTTCCTTCCACGCACATGGTTCTGTCGTTCGTCGTTTTCTTCCTCTGACGTTGCCATGAACCATGTGGATGCTGATGTCGACGGGCTTTCGTCTGTTGCCCTTGTACCGATTATCATTCCTCCCTCCGTTCTTGATTGATGCCACGAGGTGTGTAAGTTTTCCATCTTTGACGAATGTTTCGACAATATCCTTCAAAGATGTACACTCCTCGGTGGTGTGGCCCTTTGTCTCAAGGAAGTCACAGGATTTGCTCTGATCAGCGTTATGGCGCTATCAGATCATTGGAGCTTTTGGCCATGGGAGTTTCTCGGTGGCAAATATCTCTGTGACGCTTTTGATAAGTGGCGTCCATCTAGGGTTCCGGTTTGATTAGTGCGTGTTATCCCTTCCGCCTAATAGAGGGCGAGAGCTGGATGATGTGTCAAAGTTTACCCTTGACTGCCAAATACCAAGCTTCCTCTTTTTGTTTTGTCGGGCGGTGCGGACATTATTCTCTCTGGTCCTTTGCGTGTAGAGGTTTGTACTCTGGGGAAGATTCCTACCCAGTTGCTTCTCCGTTTCGACAAAGCGTTTAGCTGCCGTCATGATGGCATCCCATGTGGATGGCATGCCATCTTTACCCGTTGATGTGCGGATAAGCTCTGGGTATTCGGCGCCCTGGATGAAAGCGGCGCGAACGAGATCTTCACTTATGGCGCCCAGACTCAGCTTCTTTGAGTTGAAGCGAGTGATGAAGTCTAGCAAAGATTCATCCTCCTCTCTAACGCAGTTGAGGATCGTCCACTGCTCTTCAGTATATTTTCTCTGTTGACTGAAGTGCTGGCTGAACTTGTGCTGGAAGTCCGCCCAATCATAGATGTGGTGGACCGGTAGACGATCAAACCACGCCCTGACCGCTCCGACCAGCGTCATCTGGAACATATAACACCACGTGGGTTCCGTCCAGTTGCTGACGGTTGCCCCCGCTATGAATCTGTTCAAGTGATCGTCTGGGTCGGATATGCCATCATAAGTGCCAATGTTGGACATCTGTTTGGCACTCTTCGGGGCGATTGCTTCCGCAATGTCCCTTGCAAACTTGGACGTTCCCGCATTTGCAACAGTTGGCCTGAAAGTTTTGGAGAAGTCACGTGGGTTTCCCCCCGCGTTCCTTGGTTTAAAGGTTTCTCCAAAATTTCTTCTCGGCTGGAGGTCCGTTTCTTTACGCTTCCCTTTCGCCCTATGACGAGGGTTTGCGTCATTGTCGGACTCCTCCCAATCATCGTCCAAGTACTCGCAATCATTGCTCATGTTGAGCTGTTGTCGAGTGCTTCCGAATTCGTCATTAGCCTGTTGGAGTGAACGTAAACGTTCATCCAACTCAGCTTGGAATTCTTTCTGACGTGTTTCCACCCACGCTTTAACTTGATCAAGTGTTTGGCGGGGGAGCCTCGTCTGTTGTTTCTCCAACTGGGTATCAATGAATCCCAGGGAAGGATTGTTTACTGCACTTGCCCCGGCTTGGGTAACCGGGGTAGTGTTCGTAAAAATTGTGTACTCGCCGGTGTTCCCCCCAGTAGCTGGGGTTGTGGTTACCGGAGTTTCTTGGTCACTCGTTGGCCTTGGCATCGGAGTAACCTTAACCATCTTTCCTGGCTGGGGTTGTGGTTACCGGAATTAGTTCTAGCTTTTATGCACGGATGGCGCCAATGAAGAAACACTAAGGGACCCCGGCAGATTACGGATAATCTTAGGGTTAAGTAGATGTTTCCCACGAGGGTTAGGTCCGGCAAAGATGGTTATTCTTCTTAACCTGTAAAACAGACACCGTGAGCTCATCACTGAGAAGGGGGGGGGGGGGTTCCTCCTTGTGACCACCCTCCGGCGTGAGAATCAGACTAGATTGCTCTGAATATAAGTGTATATTAAGAGAAATAGCTAGAGAAGATCAGATGATGATACCGTTCCAAGGTGTTGGAGTATTTATAGCCGAAGGTAGGTTTCCAAGCAGGTACGGCCAGCTGTATAATATTCCTTTTTCACCAACTACGGGCTACGTATGTGCCACGATGGGAGTTGGTGGGTAGGCAGCGGCTGATAGTGACATGGCCAGCTGTGTACTATTCCTTTTCCACCAACTACGGGCTATGTACGTGCCACGATGGGGGTTGGTGGGTAGGCAGCGGCTGATAGTGACATTTTGTACTGGAGCGTGCTCCTCCTCGTACTATTGTCGGTGAGCTGTCACTCTGTGATTGGTTCATGGGCTGCTTTGGTCAGATCTTGTCTATTTTGTCCATACCTTGGCAGGTATAGTACAAAAGGTCTTCCAGAAGCGTACGGACTGGCTCTTTTGGGCGGGAATATTCTCGCCTTGCTCATTCCTTCTTCAGGTGACATTGCTGAAGTATAAGAGTTAGTGCCTTATGCGTGTAGCCTTACTGTTAGTGCGGGTAGCCTTCCTTTTTTGGCTTGTACTCATAGCTGCGGGAACAGGCAGGGTACTGTACCAAGGGAGGCTTTCCTGTGGGAACAGCTGGCTTACTGCGTGTAAGGTCTTCATCTCTCTGAGCATGGTGGGTCCTGCGGAACCAGTTGGTCTTTGCGCAGACGTACCTCATCAAGGTGTGTCTTGCGGGTCCAACTAGGCTTTGCGGGGACCTACCTCTTCAGTCCCAAAGTGCTTTAGCAAATATACAAAGAGGAGCATCTGGTTGCTAGATTCCTCAAAATGATACTCAACGAAGGACAACATCACCATAAAATTCAATAAAACCAAGAGTCTCGGTTAACCTATCAAATACTTTTGATCAACATGCTTAAATGAAAAGAACACTAGATTAAAAATTAAACTTCTTTTCCTTTTGTTTTACAAAACCATGTATTCTGGATAATTTACGCTAATAATTATTTAGTTACAAGCATAGAATTAGTTTAAGAACATGTTTTTCTTTAAACATTATTATGTTAAAAATCAATACTTTTACTATTTTGTAAAATACAATCTATAGTAATTATTAGTAACATAAATACATAAGTATGTACGCACGTGTGTACGGACGTACATACATACATACGTGCATGCACACACACATGCATGCATGCATACCATAACTGTTTTAGAAGATATTCGATTTAGGTCTAGAGCATCAAGAAAAAATCAAATCAAGTTTTAATCATTCGACAAAATACATAATTATTTACTTTTCCAAAATCATTTCATAATTATATTTTTTTTGTTTTTCAAGCATGGATATGTTACACTCGTTGATCTTGAATCTTTGATTTACGTTTGATTAATTATTTAGATATGGGGTTTTCTTTACGAGTTTATGTCATTTATTTGCTTGAATACACGTATATTATCATTTTAATTTATAAGTTACCCTTTTGATGATAAAAGTTGCAACAATTATTTGTATGTTTTGTCATATTATGAAGTTCCATGCACATGTTTGCCCATTTTCATGAATGTGTGGTGTCTCATATCCTATTTCACAATGAAGGACGTTGATAGCATAAAGATAAAGATAAGATTAGTACACTCTAATTAACTTTAGAATTTTTTGGTGCTTAGGTGATTTAAAGAAAAAAAAGTGGTTTTAGGTGTTTAACTAGAATTTAAGTGGTTTTAGGTAATCTGTTATATGAGATAGCGGATTACCAGTACATGTCAGATTACTTTTCACGTGTCTCTTCACGTCATCCAGCTGTTCAACAAGTGCCGTCCACGTCAGTGGGGTGTGACATGTGAAATTCGCTATTTGAGATTGCAGATTACACAAACTCCTTTTATCCAACATTTTCCACCATCTAGAAACTCTTTTTTACTAACCGAACACGCGTCACAACCCCAAGAATCCTCTATCTCAAATAGCGGATTTCAGATGTCACACCTCGCAGAGATGTACGACATTAGTTAACAAAAAGCATGGCATACCCTTCTTACAAGTAAGGTAACGGTTCTAGCCATGACCGGCTCCTATTGTTCCCCTTGGACAACTTTTTAAAGACATTTATAAGATTTTTTTTAACTTTCTAAAACGTTATTTTTCTCCGCGACTGCGCGTATAATGATCAAACGTCAAATTTATTTTATTTACGTATTTTTAGTTTCGGTAGCGTAACGAGCGTGACGTAAATCGACTAAATTCACGTATACTCACTGTTTCAACGCCCGGGTTTTATTGACCGGCACCGCCAATTGGTCCACCTCAAGATTTTTGTTTTTTAATGTTTTTTTTGTTTTAGTATTGTTTTAGTTTCAGTACCGTAACAAACATGAGGGAAATCGACTGAATTTGCGTAGACTCACCGTCTCACCACCAGGACTAACAACGCTCTAGTTTTACCAATGTTCGATTTACCATCCGACATTGATCTACCTCAATTTATATTTAGGTTTAGTAGCACTACTGTAGCTAATGACAATGTAGCCAATAGGAAATGAATTCATGTTCACTTGCTGCAGTAACACCGGGATTTAACCAACATATTTCGGCGTGCAACATGCGGATAATTATTAGTTTAATACCAAAAAAACCCTGTCATATCATAAATAAGCAATAATAGTTTCTTTAAAATTTCTTTTATAACATTTCAATATTTAAATTTAGAGTTAAACGGGGACAATTGTTTTGTGTTTTTCTTTCGGATGATATAATAATACATGATTATTTAAATGCTTTGTGTAATTTGATTGTAATAAGATGATTGGATACCGTCACTAAATAAAATAGTGTCTTTGAACCATGATATGAATCTTAGTCGCACCATGGTATTCTTCGTCGTCGATTGGGATGTTACAGTATTAATGGCTTTTCACATGATTTTTTAAATTTTGGGTTCACGATGGGGGGCCGATTGCAAAAAAATGCCTATCACGGGGGTGGTATCCACATTTCTACAACCACAAGGTTGATTCCCGTAAAACGGTGTTGACTACCATGGTGATTTTTACACTTTCTTGAAAACTGTACGATGATGAGTATAATAACTATATTAAATTATATTTTGTTTATTAAATATTTATTTTCATTAATTATCTGTTTAGCATATGGGTCTCAAGCTACTTTTACTATAAATACATCTTAATTAATTAATAAGCATCTAGCATTCCTACCTTATATTTGTTTGTTTCTTTTCATTTGAATTATTTATTAAATAAAAGGTGTAGTGGCGGGTCTCATCACACTTGATGTTCTAGTAGGTTGAGTTAATTAATTGCATGCATTTCATGTTATCCTATGTATAATATATACGTGTCATCTTCATTTTGTTATAAAAATACAACATAATTAATAAGCTATCATAACTTATAAACATATACATAATCCTCTGCCATAGCCATGGAAAAGTGGTTCACTTTTAGTTAAGATAATAATAAAAATATAATAACGATACTCTCGTTAATCGTGGGAAATTCACTTAGTACAATACCGTTTACAAAAATACATAAAAAGAATATAAAATGCAAATTTATATACCGAAATGATTCAATCCATATCTTACTAGAAGTGCTTCCATAAGCTTTCTTCTAGTATCCATGTCACGAGTCTTCATCACTTGAGTCTTCAACAAATGTTTCTTCAAAATAACAATTCGTTTATTGAAATTGGGTAACGGTTTTGGTTGAATGATATTCATTATATACTTACACAAAATGAGAAATAATTTAACCAAATTAATATGTCATAAACAATAAAATTAATTTAGTCATAAACAAGATAATTAATCTTGTAATAAACTTGAAATTAATTATTGTAATTAACATGGTTAAATACTTTTAATTAGATTTAAGTGAATCAAAACCATCATATTTATTCATGACATGAATTGAAACAAACTATTTGACCACGTCCAAACAACAGTTCGCAACAGTCCGTTATGCAGGCGCGACACTCATGCGCTCCTACGTGGGACACGATGTCAAAGATAAATCCAATTTTCTCTTATTTGGTTATTCCAATCATACAACTTCGAGCATTGATAGTCATTCATCTAAGCTCCGTTTTGGACACTCAAATCAATATTTATACAACACATATATAAATATATTATTCATGTCCAAAGTTAGTGAAAAACTCATTTTCACTAATAAATTTTTCCAACAATCCCCCACATGAATGGAGATCAATCAAAACACACAAAATTTCCAATGAAAACCTCGACAGTTGAATATTGCAGGATAGGTAGGTGTTACCCTTTGAACCTTCCTTTGTGAAGCATACTTAGCCTCCTAGCGGTTTGTAGACGCGATGTCTTTGAACAGACCCTCATTTGTGGAAACGACAATATGCCTTCACACAATACTCTCCTTAGCTGGGCACATCCCCTCACTGTCGTGTCCGTTATGGTCATGGAACACTAGCCTGGTTCTGTGAAAGCTCTAGGAACTGCGCACCCCACAATTTCATTCGAAGCGACCCCACTTCTCTTTCACATAGGTGATTTTATCTCAAATCATTAAAAACATTAAGGTTAACACGATTTACACAAAATCATCAACCATACATTATGCTTAACCTCACAACATGTCACCGTTGTTAATAGGAATGGACTAGGAAGTAATTAAACTCCCTTTATTATTTTTTTGAGGATATTTATATATATGAACATATATATTAGCTTGTAAGTAAACATATACATTAGCGATGCCCCCACAGTGACTAATCTTCGGTTATATGATTAAGTTGTCCTATTGAACTTAGCTCTTGGGATCTCAAGTCTGATAAGTTAGGTTTCCCTCATACTTCCTTTTTCCCACGGGCTTTAGTCCCATTTCACAACTTCATCTCTTGTCAACCCTCGGGTTGTTGGATCCGAAATATTATCTATGACTTGGTCAAGTCATTTGTAGATAATTTCAGTTTGAGATGAGTTGTTATAATGTGTTCTTAACTTGTAAGTTAATTTGCCTATATTCAAGCTTCTATGACTATAACAACAAGTATCACCTTGAACCTTGTTATAATAAGTGTCTTAGAAGAACATAAATATTATGTTTTAGGCGAACACATGTTTGCAATATCTATTTGGATCACCAAATTCTTATTGCCAACCATTAGCAACCAAATATATGCCCAATATTCAAATGAAAGTTACTCCCACATTTAAGTGCTATTGGATAGCATCCAAATGGGGTAATGAAAGGTTCTCCCTTTCTACGTGTTTGAGAATCTTCTTATACAACCAATTTTACATACCCAAAGGGTCGGTTCTTAAATGTCTCACCCCCCACATTTCTTGCCATTTGAACTACTATTTGTATAACCTTATTTATGACAACAAATGTTTATAACGACATTTAGATACCCGTGATTTGAACAAGAGTTGCCTCATTGTATCAGTGAGTTCATCAATGTTTATTTTGGTACTCAATAGCTTTTGAGTTGACCAACCAACATGTGTCATTGTCATAAGTTTGTCATCAAACCAATGAGTTTAATGCCCTTCCTTATAATGAATGAAAGCATCTTTCAACTTTCTCTACACACGAATTCGTTGTGTGTCCATATATACGTTTTGAATATATAAAGTTAATTAGTCTCCGGGGAGTACCATAATTAACTAAGTACTAGTCTAGCATGCTAATTTAGACTACAATACTTTAGCATGTGAACAGAAGATGCATCATTCTGATCCTTCACAGCCTCAAATTATAACACATATACCTTGTTCACATTCATTTAGACATACCACAAACTTCAATGTTTGGAAAAAATCTCTAGATTATTTCATGTTATAAAACATGACTTTATCATTCGGTTCAAGAACACAACTCTTTTTCTCTTGATCTTCAAGGCTTCAACATTTGACTTATGTGGACTTACACATAAGTCTTAATCCAAGTCAATTTTGGTGAAGACCTTGTTTTCTTAAAACCATGTATTAGGATACTCTCCCAAAATGAAGGACACGTCCTCCACATAGTTCAAACAAAATTGATGGTGGTAGAAGCATCTACGAGTCCATCATTAGTAACACTCTTATAACAAATCTCGAATGATTTATTATAAATGTTAATAATAATAACTGACCCTCCCTCTTTAAAGACGCAGCTGAGTTTGTTAAAAATTGCGTTAAATGCAAACAAATGGGTGGCATTTCAAAGAGAGACGAGATGCCCATGCAACCATTGTTGTAGACATCTTTGATGTTTGGGGGATTGATTTTATGGGCCCGTTCCCAACTTCTTACGGGAATTTATATATCTTGGTGGCGGTTGACTATGTTTCTAAATGGGTAGAAGCAATTACCACCAAGACAAACGACCATACCGTTGTTTGCAAGTTTGTCCAATCAAACATATTTTCACGATTTGGCGTTCCTCGTGTCATAATCAGTGATGGGGGTTTACATTTTCTTTTTTCTTTTTTTAACAAATACTAACATCATTTTACTAGTTTAACAAATTTAATTATGAAATTTATATAACTTGGCTTGGTAATTAAAATTAACGGTTTTGCAAACGGTTTAAAAGACCTATCTCACTTTCGTAGGAATCACGATTGCATTTATCGTATGCAACAAGCCCTTTAAACCCCCCGGTAGCCCGAGTGGACGAGGGAGGTCTCGTGAGGGTTTGTAGTGAACAACACCCACAAAGTTCAAATACAACACAAAAATACAATAAACAGTAGCAGTTATCTAAGTTATGCATATATTACCCAGCCGATTACCCCTTTATACATTTTTCCCTTAAGCATATTAAGTTTAGTACAGACTATCATGATATAAAAACAAAAATAAGGGAAAAATAAAAGATAAACCCAAAATTAACCGGTTGTTACTGCTACTGCATCCATCATCAACTACTCCTCGTCACCGGCCTCACCGGTGCCCGAATCTCCTGCCTCAGAATCACGCCCAGCATCATAACCTGATCCACCCATGTCAGAAGACGGTCTCAGACAGTCTGGCATCGGTACCTGCAAATGATCAAATAAAGCGCGAAAACAAGTCTGACTCTTCTCATGCATTGCCAGCTTCCTCTCATACACATGCTCTAAGGTCAACGGCTATGGCTGTGGTGGTAGACGGGTCGGCCGTGGTGCTCGTATGCGGGGCTGAGCAGGTGGTCTCTTAATCTGATATCTCTGCGAACTACTGCCTGCCCTAGCTGATACACGTGCCTCCACCAGACGTGAAGGATCATCATACGTACAAATACCCGCCTTCCGTGCATCAGCTACATTCACAACCTCTGTGTCCAGCTCCGGAGTTAAATAATCATCAGAATATTTCTCGAACACCCCCAATGAGGCCGCAATCTGTGAGATAATGGCCCCCAAAGACAACCTAGTTGACACAGCCTCAGGACGACGTGCGCCCCGGTTCATAGATGATAATAAAAGGGTAGCCAGGTTAACGTCATGCTTGCCAATAATGTTATACAAACATAACAAGTCCAGGTTGCTACATTTTTCGTGACTCAACTGACATCCAACGAAAGTGGAAGCAATAACTCTATGAATATACCTGTGAACGGAATCCCGAATGGCAGATGAGACCGCGTTACTAGAATGTGGGCCCTCAGCAATAATAGACCAAAAAGCAGCCAAATCAGCGGCTGTAATCCAATACCGTCGGGTCCCCTTAGTATAACCCCGAACACTCTCTGTAAAAGCACGCGACAACACCTCCTCCGCAGTATACAACCCGGTAAGTACCGCAAATCTCGGCACGGACATCTCAAATAACTGCCTCCCCGGCGAAAACGATACTGCATGTTCGACATTAAAATCACCATTCTTGTGTCGAAATGTAGCATAAAACTCGCGAACCAACTCGACATATTGTTCCTTGTCGGACTTCAATATCGTGGTCCAACGTGGCCCCAACAAAGTCCTAACCCTCTCGACTTGACCCAATTTCCCAATCAAACGTACGATGACGTAATAGTGATACATCCGAGATCCTATCGTATATTTCCCGTTCCGTGGTATTCAAACTAAACCTCAATATAATATGCGGTGTATCCTCGTCCCCCTTAATCTCGTCAACCGACGCCTCCTCAATCGGTATCTCTTTCACCTCATAACGAATACGACGACCATATCGTTGAGCTACCGGGTCAAACACGGGCTGCCTACGGGGTCGCTTTCACCTCGCGGGTCTCGAACCACTTTGTTCTTGTGACATATCTGCAAAATAATAATTCCAATAATCAGTTCGGGTCACCCAAAATCGTATTGACAACCGTATAGTGTTTCGGTCGCGATTGTCAATACGATAAAATAATTACTATATATATATATACACAACTAATTATCAAACTAGAAAAAATAAATAAAACAAGATTGTCGAAAATGCTAATATAAAGCTTATAAAACTCGGTTTATTCACCCGAATGGAGTTTACGTACGGGTGATTAACCGTTTACTCGTGCAAAGTTTCATTAATCAAAATAATTCCCGACAATCTAACGAAACGACAACGAACCAAAACAAAAAATATACAACACTTTGTCCCAACGTTCAAATAGTTCCATTCAACAACTTACCAACCCGCGCAAAATCTGACCTTAAAAACTACTCATCCCGACACATTCACAAATTCCAACCATCAAAATAATCATATTCATTTAAGACCCGACAAACACACTTTTTCATTCAAGCACTCGTTTTCATCTTTGAACACTCACTTGTGAAACCCGAGCGTGCCCGACATCCAAACCCACATAACTCGGTTCTCACTTATCAACAAATTTTTGCATTCAATACAATTCATACCCGACACCCATTTAACCCGAACATTCAAAGAAAGTACATAAACAAACATAATAACCCTAAACGCGTACCTGGGTTCGGTTGAACGGAAAGTAAGAACAACTTAATTAAAAGTGATTTATCGCAGGGCGGCGAAGTGTGGTAGTGGTGGTGTGGTGAAGACGGACAGACTCTGATGATTCGTTGATGGTGCGGCGATGTGTGGTACGGCGGAGAGACGTTGGAGTGACAGGGAGGTGGTTATGCGATGGTGAAGGAGGTGAGGGGTGTATGGTGGTCCGGTGAGGTATGGACTGGACGGCGACGGGGAGGTGTTGTGAGACGGAGAAAACGGGGTGGAGGGAGTGGCAGTCGGCGGTGTGGGTGTGACGGAGGTAGTGGCAAGGTGGTGCTGGAGACGGTGGTGCGGTGATGACGGGGGCCGGACTGCCGGAGATGGTGAAGGGTTTGGTGTGTGTGGTGGTGGTGGATTGTTTTTAAAGTGAAGAAGAAGAGAAAGAAATCTGCGATTATTGGTGGTGGTGGGTCCCACCTGACCAGCCCTTATTGTTATCATATTTTTAATTTTTTTAATAGAAGTTAGCGCGACGCTAACATCTTCTAAGAGACTTTAACGCCGTGCGAAAATCACACAAATGAGAAGATCTTAGCGTGGCGCTAAGGGCTTCACCCAGTGATGTTAGCGCCGCGCTAAACGCACTTTTAACAGAAAGTTTTGCTGATTTTTTTATGTTGAAAATTTTTTCTATCTTTCAAAATTTTTCATTTTCTTGGATTCCTTAGCCATTTTTCAACATTTGAACTTAAAATACTTACCTGGCACTATGTTTACTTAATATTTTTCTTACCAACACACCCGAGAAACACCCTGCTTTGCGTCTTCCCCACACTCGCTCTTTGCAATATACTGAACATTCGAGATAAACGATTAGAAAAACAAGACTCATAATACAAAAATATACACTTACATAGCTGGGTTGCCTCTCAGTTAGCGCTAAATTTAGTGTCTACAGCCAGACACCTCTTGGTTCTTATTCAACTGAATACGTCGGTTCATCTGCAATGAAGCAAACCTCCGACTCGTGCACTTCCTTATTCAAGTCTGCATCTTCTAAATATGGCTTCAATCGATGTCCATTAACCACTTGCCTCAAATGATCATGAAAATCCTCGATTTCCACTTCACCATTTTTACCAACTCGTTTGACTAGATATGGTCCCGTCCACTTGCTCTTCAACTTACCCGGGAATAACTTCAATCGTGAGTTATACAACCACACTTTTTGACCTTCCTCGAACGTCTTTCTCCTCAGCTTAGCTTCATGCACTCTTTTCATCTTGTCTTTATAAGTTGATGCACATTCATATGCTTCGTCTCTCAACTCCTCTAACTCACACAAGTTCAACTTCCTTTGCTTACCTGCACACTCATAATCTAGATTAATATTGTTAACCGCCCATAACGCACGATGGGCAAGTTCAACAGGTAAATGACATCCTTTCCCATAAACCAACCGATAAGGGGTGGTTCCAATAGGCGTTTTAAAAGCCGTACAGTAAGCCCATAACGCATCATTTAATTTATTTGACCAATCTTTACGATCAGGTCTTACCTTCTTTTGCAAAATCTCTTTGATTTGCCTATTGGAAACCTCCACTTGGCCACTCGTTTGAGGATGATATGGAGTGGCAATGCGGTGGTTAACGCCATACCGTTTAAGCAATTTGCCAAAGTTAAAAATTTTAAAATGTGAACCCCCATCACTGATTATGACACGAGGAACGCCAAATCGTGAAAATATGTTTGATTGGACAAACTTGCAAACAACGGTATGGTCGTTTGTCTTGGTGGCGATTGCTTCTACCCATTTAGAAACATAGTCAACCGCCACTAAGATATATAAATTCCCATAAGAATTTGGGAACGGGCAAATGAAATCAATCCCCCAAACATCAAAGATGTCGACAACAAGGATTGGTTGCATGAGCATCTCGTCTCTCTTTGAAATGCCACCCATTTGTTGTCATTTAACGCAATTTTTAACAAACTCAGCTGCGTCTTTAAAGAGGGAGGGCCAGTAGAATCCACAAGTCAAGACACGATGCCCCGTCTTTTTTCCACTAAAATGCCCACCACATGGTGATGAATGAGCATGGTATAGGACACTCTTGACTTCCTCCTCCGGAATGCACCTTCTTATCACTTGATCGGCACCCACCCGAAACAGGTTCGGGTCTTCCCAAACGTAATACTTTACCTGTGACAAGAAGTGTTGCTTCTTCTTCTTGGTCCAAAATTCAGGAACCGTATCTACAACAAGAAAATTAATAATGTTAGCATACAAAGGTAAAGTTGAAACAGAAAACAGTTGTTCATCCGGAAATGACTCATTGATGGCCCTAGCATCTTCTTCCTCCTCTCCAATTAATCTGGACAGATGATCTGCAACCACATTCTCGCTCCCTTTCTTATCCCTGATCTCCACATCAAACTCTTGAAGTAGCAAAATCCATCTGATCAAGCGCGGCTTCGCATCCTTCTTTGACATCAAATATTTCACTGCACTACGATCTGAAAACACAACAACTTTGCTTCCCCAAATATAAGATCGAAATTTATCCAATGCGTATACTACCGCTAGCAACTCCTTTTCCATGGTGGTGTAATTAATTTGAGCATCGGAAAGAGTTTTGCTTGCTTAATATATGGCAACGGGTTTCTTATCCACCCGTTGACCCAAAACAGCCCCGACCGCGTAGTCACTCGCGTCACACATAATTTCAAACGGAAGTGACCAATCGGGTGACATTAAGATTGGGGCTTCAACCTATTTGTTTTTAAGCACATTAAAAGCGTTTAAGCAATCTTCATCAAAAACAAATGGTACATCCTTTAATAACATATTACACAACGGTTTTGTAATGACACTAAAATATTTTATAAACCGTCTGTAAAAGCCGGCATGCCCCCAAAATGACCGGATTCCCTTAATATTAGTAGGAGGTGGCAAATTAGATATAACATTAACCTTAGCCCGGTCAACCTCAATCCCCCTACTCGAGATGACATGCCCCAAAACCGTTCCCTCTTGCACCATAAAATGGCTCTTTTCCCAACTTAAGACCAAATTCGTTTCCACACATCTTTTTAAAACTTTTGTTAATTCATTTAAACATGATTCAAAAGACGAGCCGAAAATAGAAAAATCATCCATAAAAATTTCGATTGATTCCCCGGCCATATCTAAAAAGATACTCATCATGCACCTTTGAAAGGTGGCCGAGGCATTACACAATTCGAAAGGCATTCGCCTAAATGCAAAAGTATCGTATGGACACGTGAAAGTGATCTTATGTTGGTCATCGGGGTGAATAGCAATTTGATTGTATCCCGAATAGCCATCTAAAAAGCAATAAAATTTCTGACCTGATAGTTTTTCGATGATTTGGTCAATGTATGGCAGAGGAAAATGGTCTTTGGATGTCGCGGCATTCAACTTCCGATAATCAACACAAATTCGCCACCCGGTTACTGGTCGGGTAGCAATTTCTTCACCTCTCTCATTACAGGTTATCTGAATACCCGCTTTCTTCGGAACAGTTTGTGTTGGACTCTCCCAAGTACTATCCGATATCGGGAAAATAATTCCCGGATCCAACCATTTCAATACTTCTTTCTTCACAACTTCCCGCATGTTCGGATTTAACCGTCTTTGTGCATCATGTGCGGGTTTCACCTCGGGATCCGAGATAATCTTATGCATCACGATAGACGGACTAATTCCCCTCAAGTCTTAAATCGCCCACCCTAGTGCTGCCTTATGTTCTTTCAGCACTACCATCAATGCCCTTTCTTTATTTTCTTCTAAATTTGAGGCGATGATGGCGGGTAACGTATCATTTTCTCCCAAAAACACATATTTGAGGTGTTTTGGGAGTTCTTTCAACTCGACTACCGGAGGACTCTCAAGTGAAGGTCTCAATTTGGAGTCAATAGTGTCCGGTAGTTTCTCCACCTGTTGAAACCATGGTGGTTTCCCAATACTTGCATCATACACTTCAACTGCTCTTTCCTCTTCCTTTAACTGATGTGAATGCTCTACTGCTGACCTGCAACAAATAACACACTCCTCTGTGGCATCTTCCTCATTTTCATAAGGATCCAGCCCGTCAATGATTTCAGCTGCGAAGCATTCATCACTCACCAGAGGGTTAGAGACGTTTGAAAAAACATTTAACCGTAGATTTTTATTCCTGAAAGCCATGTCAACTACCCCGGTTCTACAGTTTATTAAAGCATTTGCGGTTGCCAAAAAGGGCCTACCGAGAATCACGTTCGGTTTCCGTTTTGGGTCAACTGTGACATAGTCCAGAACCAGAAAGTCAACCGGGTAATAAAAATTCTGGATCATAACAATTACATCAGTAACAATCCCCTAGGAAGCGTAAGTGTCAAATCGGCCAACACCACGGTGGTGTCAGCTTTCCCAAGTGGACCAAAATCATATTGGTCATATAAGCTTCCCGGGAGAATACTCACCCCAGCTCCAAGATCCAATAACGCCCTCGTCATTTTAAAATCTCCCACTTGAATGGGTATTATCGGCGTTCCCGGGTCTTGTAGCTTGGGTGGGAGGATTCCCGTCAAAACCGAACTCACATTAGTCGTTAAATCGACCTGTTTGGGCATCTTATGAATTCGTTTTTGAGTACACAAGTCCTTCAAATACTTAGCATATGCGGGGACTTGTTTAATAGCATCAATGAGGGGTAAATTAATTTTTACTTGTTTAAAGACTTCCCACATTTCCTCCTGTTGTGGGCCCCTCTTTTTCAGTGACGATGTTGCGGGATTCACCAATGCCCGAGGAAATGGAACGGTTTTACCTGTGGGACCCGTCTCCTTGGTGTTTCTTTTTCCTTTACCGATTCGTTTAAATTTTTAGTTATTGAATTTTTCGGTTCATTTATTGGTCTAATCTCCACCTCATCATCACCGTTCCCATTTCCCCCCAAATCTTCCACCATTCCTTCAACAACGGAGGATGGTGGATTTACCCCGTTATCATAAACCTTACCATTCCTAAGGGTACTTACCTGGTTAATGTGGGTATTCTTCCCACTTGAAGAATTGTTATTCTGATGGCTAGGATTCTTCAAGGTGTCACTCGGTAACTTGGTTGGAGTGCGCTTTAGGATCGCCAATTCTTCCGCTAGTTGACTCACTTGTTTATCTCTTGCAACATTTGCCTTCTCTTGGAGTTCCATCCTCTGATTCATTTGCTTCAATAACTCCATCACATCCTTAATCGACTCCTCTTTGTAACCCCCCCGAATCTCTTTGATTGTACCCACTCTGACCGCTTCCCGAACTATTACCATACTGTTTCTGGTTCGACTGATAACTTGTCTTTTGAAAACTACCTTGAAAGTTCGAATTCTGTTGCGTGTTCGGATTTCCATAACTGAAGTTTGGATGATTCCTGAGGCCTAGATGATAAGTATTTGAGTTCATATTATTGTATTTCCTTTCACATTGTACATAGTTGACCTCTTCTTCTCCAGTTTCTTCATCTTGCACAACCCCACAACTCGCAATTTTGTGTCCTAATTCCCCACAACCTTCACATACCGGATATATTTTTCCTGAATATCCGGATCCTTGTACACCTGCAACCAACAACCTATCCATCTTCTTTTCCAATCTATCCATTCTATCTTCTGACCCATGACCTTCAACTGCTTTGACCACTGATCTTTTTGACATCCTGTTCGACTGTGCTTGTCTCTTCGAATTACTCGCGTGTCTCTCCAAATGTCCCCAATCCTCGTTTTCATCATTTGCAAGGAAAGATCCATTCATGGTGGCTTGGAGGTCACGAACATCATCATTTGAGAGACTATCATGGAATGCCTTTATTAATTCCCATAAGGCAATCCCATGATGTGGACAAGTCCTCAACAATCGTTTAAACCTTTGGAATGATTCATAAGAGGTTTCACCGGTGATTTGCTGAAAGTTTCGAATGTTGTTGCGGGATTCTGTGGTTCTCTGGGGGGGGGGGGTATAATACTCATCTAAAAACTGTTGTGCCAAATCTCCCAAGTGAAAATACTAGCTGATGGCAATGATAAAAGCCACTGCTTTGCCGCGTCTTTCAAACTGAACTGGAAAACTACAATCTTCACCTCTTCCGCAGTAAAACCTTGACTCGAGATGAGTGCGCATATCGAGTTGAAATCACTCAAGTGTAAGTATGGTTCTTCCGTAGCCTTTCCATGAAATGTCAGTAATCCCGTTAAACTGTTCTGCCTTACCGAAAAAGTTCTTCCCCGTCTGACTGAAATGATGATTGGTAGAGGATTCGTAGCCACTTGTGGAATGAAGTGGCTTTGAACGCCTCTGACTGGTGGTGGAACAAATGCCCTTGGAACTCCATCATCAAAATCATAGTACGGTTGTTCATAGTTTTGTTGCCGTCTTGGTGCTCGATCTCTCTGATTTTCTGGATGATTCTGTCTAATTTATTGGTCATCACTGGGATCTTGTTGCTGATATCGACCCCGCTGTTCATCTCTACGCTCCTCCTCATCCTCATAATCGTAACCAAAATCATCCCCTATGTGCCAATTTTCCACCCGTGCACGAGCACGATCAATCTCGGGTCTTTCCTCTCTCAAATCATTCTGTCTTTGATGTTTCACTGGAGCTGATCTGATTGACAAGTTTTCATCCATATTTCTGGGATTACGGTTAACATCTCTTCGGTTGAACAGATTACGGTTTCTGTCACGGTTAACGTTCTGGTTTTGTGGGATTGGTTGTTCTTGGTCATGTGGTTGGTAAGCATTTGGATCTCTTCTGCTTCGGTTACTCATGGTCTCTTCTTTTGGTGCTATGAATTCGGATATTTGGTTTAGTGTGGGTTTCTGAGCTGCTCGGTTTCGTCATGCTGTTTTCGCGATTTCGGGATCAAATTGGAGCGGCTCTTTCTCACGGGAATATATTGTCTGCATCAACTTGTGAAGTTACCTGTGAAGACACAAACACTAACACCCCGAGTAAAATCAACAAAGAAAAATTAAAAACAAATACTAAAAACTAAGCTAAACTAGCACTTTGCGCGTAGATTCCCCGGAAACGGTGCCATTTTGATGTAGATGTCGTGCTCTAATCAATAAAAGTATTTATGAAGCTTAAATACCTATAACTAGTATGAGTAAGTAAGGTCGTCTCCACAGGGAATCAGTGGAAAGTGCAAGTAAAATTCATTATTACTGATTAATTAACTAAGGTGGACAGACGATGTCAAGCGATTTATAAAAGATGTTTTAATAAAAACACACGATTACTTGGAAAAGTTTGTAAACAATAATGAGAAAAAGATTCACTTCAGGTTCAGGTGAAGTGATAACCGACTAATCACAGATTCTTTAAGATTAATTGCGCTAGTAATTACTAAACCTAACAGTTGGGTTGTGAGGACAAACGATACCCTAACCGGATTGTTGACACAACTGAACTCCGGTTTACCCAATTACCAGTTTAATGTATGAAAACTAATTTTAAGCAATAACTAATGATTACTGGTTCAATGACATAAGAGCTAACCCTACATGTGATGAACACAACCAGATAAGTGATGCAACGTTTGATAATCAAAATCATAAACTGTTTAAACGATCAATTCATAATGTAAAAAAAGATTAAAAACAATCAATCAAGTTCATACTCATTCAAAACATAGAATCTGATCAAAGTTAGTTTACACAAAACCCTAGCCTAAAGTGAATACAATGGTTTTAGCCTGACATCGACATCATGAATGATTCGCTTATCTGATGAGAGGATGAAAGCATGCGATGAACGAATGAACCAGAGGCTTCGGGATGGTGGAAAATCCTCCTAGGGCTTGTAC